>NW_010421494.1:27543-81543 GCF_000710305.1 Buceros rhinoceros silvestris | reverse complement strand
AGGGAAAGAAAGGTCATTAAAAGCATGAAGCTGCTCTGCAAAAAGCTGAAGTCATATACAAATGAAAAATGAATGGAAAGAATCACAAAATCTGTCATATTAAATGTAAAAACACAATAAGAGACTCCAGAAAAGAATTTAAGGAGGAATTTCAAAAGGTATAAAAGCTAAAACTCAAACCTATTTCAAGTGCATCAGAAAGATTGATCAGAGTCTACAGGCCCAATATATTTGAAGGCATATAAGGGGCATTTAGAAATGGCAAGATCACAGCAGGCTGTGTTGAAGATGTTATGGAACAAACAGACAAAATGAATGAAAAATGTCATCAAACAAAGAAACTAAGGAAACAGAACTAAGTAAACTGACACTAGTGAAACACAGCTTCTTGCTTAAGATTACTTTCCTATCTGAGGCCTGGGAGATGGTAAATATTGATTTAGATGGACGTTATTTTTTTAAATACTTCAGAAAGTTCAGGGGAAGTATAAAACAATGAGCATAACATCTGAATTGGGCAAATCAGAGGAAACCATAATAAAATATGAAATTAGGGGACACATGAACAAGTATGAAATATTGGAGAACAAAATTATAAACCCTTCTTTTTTACAGAAGAAAGACATGAACCTCTCAGAGTCTCTGAAGGAGTCAACCAACATGGATACAGGAGGTCAGCTGATACAGTTTATTTCAAATTCAAGAAGATATTTCACAAAGTTTCTCAAAGCCTCTTAAAAAAACTTGCAGCCACAAGCTAAGAGAACAGCTATTATGCTTTTACAGATAATTAACTGCTTAAAGGATGAGAAATGGGAGAGGAATAAATAGTCAGTTTTCACAACGGAAGGAGTCCAGCACATGTGGTTAAACATATTCAACAGCATGGGAAGTACTGTAGTATCCAAAATGCTGTCTGCTTTCAGGAAAACACTCTGAAGAGGTATGGCAGGGGAAAATGGAAAGGGTAAGTATAGAGTTAGTGCACACTATATATCAGGCTGGTACCGCAGGCAGAATGCAGTTCAGCAATAAATTTTCCTCAAATAATTAGGGGTGCCTACCTTATCAAAGGCAAAAGATTAATAGTTTTCATCTCTCTTCGCCTAAAATTGTCAGACAAATACTTTCTGTGACCTTAGCAAAGATAAAACTTTTTTAAAAAAACCTTGCACTCTCATGATTTAAATTTTCCCTTCTTTTCCACATTTCACCCTACCTGCCTCTTACAACACAGGAAATTCTGCTCATACACATTATTCTTCCTATGAAGCTTAAGGCAACATAAGTTAATTTTTCTTGACATTTTGGGGCTATCATGAAAAGCCAGATTTGACTTAATAGTTAGGGCATCTCATATTGTTACACTTCTTCCGTTTTACTTAGAAAACTAATCAGTAAATAAAATGCCAATCATTCTGAAGACAACGGAAAGAACTGAAAACATTTCTCTAACTAAAGACACCAGCTGAGACTGCATTCTTTTTCCAAAATAATACTTATATTATTCCCAGCAAATTTTTTTATGTATTAATTCCTATAATCCATAATTTGCCTTTTTCCTCACATTCGGTGTAATGGATCATTTTTATACTTTATACCAAATTGCTGATGCTAGATTTCCCTATATGCCTGATATAGCTTTTAGCCTTCCATTTCAGAGGAAGATTATATGCACTGATATACTTCTTTTCCTAAGTACTTTAAAACCTCTTTAACAAAATATTCATGCTGCCAAGCTATTTCACAGAAATGTTTCAATCTGTGAATGAGGCTTCTGGATCAGCTTTTCAATAAGGGATAGGACTCATCAATTAACTAATTTTAACAGGGAGCTCCGTGAATCTGCAAAGATGGTTATATGCTCCTGCGTGAAAACATACAGTATACTTCTAGCTTTGTGAGCCACTGCCTAAAAATGTTGAAACTTCTGACGGAATCTCTTTTTGTGCTTTAAATATAGTGAACGTACTTCATTTCAGATTAAAGCAGGATTATAGGTCTTGGTTTTCCACACAGAGTAACAGCCAGATAGAGTAACAGTCTAGACTTCTGCTGGCTCATGTCATTCAAGGCTGTGAAAAGAGTTAAGTCAGGCAGCACCAAGAGATGTGGGTCTATTGACTAACTCATGTTTTTTCATATAGCTTGTGTTGATTGGGATGAGGACAGAGTAAACTCAGCTGTGGGAAATGAATCTAGCAAGAGATACATCCACAGTAGTATGACATTACCAGAACAGTACATTGATGGAACCATGCTGTCCGAGCTCCCCCATTGCACATCTCAGCCATATATAATGTCCTCACAAGTGCCGACACGTAAATGGCCTTTTACAGAGAATCTTGGAATCTCCACTATGTTCATTCTTCTGCCTTAATGTACTAAAAATGGGGTTGCTTGTGAGTAAAGGATCAATCACACAGAAGAGTCTCATGTTGAATACTGCAGATGTTGGCTACATAAGTCTTAAATCTGACCTGGCGCCTGGCGATTCAGCATGTGCAATTGGCAAAGTAGCTGTAGTGCCATAGTATCTAGGGAGAGATTTAAGTTTTCTTTTCCTCTCTAATTCATGAAGGAAATGTGACACAGCCTGCTTCTCCTCAGTACTTGCATGGCCTCCTAGCTGGCATATTGTGGAAGGAATCCACAAGATGCAACCTGCGCAGCAGGATGAACTGCACAAAAAGCTGCCAATGAGGTACACTGAGCTAGGGACCATGAAAGCATTTAGGATCTCCTAGTACCATCTTCTTCCGCAGAAAGGTTCGCAATTTGGAGATTAAAATGCCAAGCTGTAACTTGCAAGTTTTCTCACGCATCCTAGAGGGAAATAACAATGTTCCATCAATTTGTGTCAGCTGAGAACCCGGTAAACTCTTAATTTTAAATGCAAGTAATTGCTAGCAGAGTTAGCATGCCAACTCTACTGTTTCTTGTCCAATTTTCCTGCTGGATATGGGCTCAAAGCCCAAAGAGATCAAAGTGAGTGTCCTTCCTCTGAATTAGGTATATGAAAAATAAAGCCATAGTCTATGGCTGCTTTTTTCCATCTAGAGCCTCTCTGACAAAGCAAAGCAAGAACTGCATTTTGGGGCTGACTCTGGATCACTCGCAGTCTACATAAGGGCTTCACTAATTTCAAATGAAAGATAAATCAATCAACTCCTTTATCTTCATAGAGTAGTAAATGCTTCATCTATCTCTCATGCTAGAAATTGCTGTAAATAACAAAGTTGGAGATTCTCATAATGTAAACTAAGGTCTATTTTTACGATTTCAAATCCATTCCCCTTTCTGATGTTTCAGATGATGCAACAAATATTCCCAAATGGGAAAAACTCGGTTCTGGAATTTGCAGAATTAATAATTTTACTTCCAGCTGCATTTTTCTGGCAGAAAAGAAATATGCTACATGGTGTTGCTTTCAATTACTGTAAGGGGTCCTGTTAGGGAGACTGTGAAGCTACATCCTGCCCTTCAAGCTACAAGGTCAAATCACTGTGTATGCTGATAAATGAGCTCAGTGTTTGCATGAGCTTATGTTCTGAGACATGAAGAATACCATCTCATCTACTGGAGTATTCAGGCCTAAATAACATTATTTCAGAGTGTTGCAACAAACTGAGTCACGACACTCTTAAGAAATAAAATAAATTATACATAAACGCAATGAAAAATGTATGTTTACCTTTTGTAAAGCCTCTGAACAAGTTTGTTCAAGATGAATATCAGAGGTTTTGAATAACTTAATGCCTTTTATTTGGTTACTGCAGGATTAACGTGAAAGTCTTCTAAGCCAACAACTGAATGTGAAAGGGATGAGTGAATCAACCCAAGAGGAAAAGAACAGGTAGTTTTAATATCTCTGTCAATAAACACTACAAAATTTTTTTCAGTGATGCCCCAACCTGATATAACCTGGGTAAGAATAGGGCTGCCTCACACTATTTTCAACAAAAAGCAAAATCCTACCACCACCTAATAAATTAAAACTTACTATAATGCTCTGAGACTAAGTGAAAACAAAAGTCAGTAGATAAATATCATTAATTTGGATAGAGTTCCATTTAATGGCACTTTGGTGGTTACGGATGACTGTCAATTAGCTCAGCGAACAAATCGGTCTCGCTCTCTTCAAGAATTGCTGCAGCAGTAAAGCTATAATGGCAACAGCGTGTATTTCTTATTCAGGCTTCATCTCTCCCTCACTTTACTCAGGTCACACTGGAGAACACTGAAACAAAATTCTGCTTTGTGTTAACCATCAGGTGTACATGTGAGCACCCTTCTTGGTATAAAATGTGTAAACACAATTGCTTTGTTTGCACTGTAGCATTTTAACTAGAAGCAGCTAAACCTAAAAGGAACAAAATAAATCAGAGGGACAACTTGTTGTAAGCTGATTCAACATTCACTTACAAAGAGGAAGGTTGGAAACGCCTTTCTAGATCAGACATGCTGTCCCTGGTTATAGTCAAAGGACAGCACAAAAATAAGCAGAATGCCCAAAGCACAGCTCTCAATCTGATTGTTAATGTTCAGAAAAAGGTTTAAAACTTTAAAATGTGACTTACTATGTTACCTAAACTGTAATTTTTTTTTGTCTATTGTAATTCTAGTTTCTCCTGGCATCCTGCACACTTTTTATTTGTGAGGGGCTTTTTAAAATTTAAGCCTTTTTAAAAAAATTTAAACTAAGATTTACGCCTCAATGATTTCTTCAAACAAGCTACATTGTTTAACAATGCCCTGGGTAGAAATTAATTTCCTTAATTGGCTTCATACTTCCTCAAAATTCAGTATATTACAGTACAGAGTGCACAGAAGTCCCACTGTTCCCTCTCCAAACCTATTATTAATCTCTATATTGGTCCCGCATACACTAGAGCCTGCCTACTCTGATTTAGCAGAATCCCAATCTTTTGTCTTTCTTTCAGACACTTTCCAGGACTCAGCTCAATTCCACCACCTGCCATAACACTTAAGAACATTAAGCGTGGCTACAGAACAATTCTATGTAACAGCTCTACCATGTTCCTGAGGTCATTTCAATGCCATGCTTCACATGCTCTTCTTCCCCATTTCGATTGCAATTGTGCAATGACTTAAGGTTGTTACTGAACTGCCTACAGTAAAATTAAGGGTTCTGCATACTTACAAAGTTATCTTTGTAACAGAAGAGACTTTGAAAATTTGTAGATGAAATCTTAATGAGCTTCTATGACTTCAGTCATTGATACAATGCTGTCAGATAAGTTCAGCTTCAAAATAAGCTTAGCTTTGAAGATAACAGCAGTGGCAGAGAAATCGCATTACTTGCAATATGCAGAACAAAAAGTGTGATTTCAACTAGCTTAAGTCCAGACTGTTAAATCATCCCTTGTGAGATTACTTTATACAAATCCCTAGACTACTTTTTTTGGTCTCTACTGGAAATACTTTTCTGAAACATCCTGAATGCTAAAACTGAGCCTACATTTTTCATTGCTGCACAATTTTTCTGGCTTATAGCTGGTACCATAAACAACTCATGTGCCAGGGTCATTCTCCTCTCTTCTCTTGTTCCCCATTATGCTCCAAGATCAGAGCAGGAGTTTCTGTTAATTTTATATTAAGTTCACAACTCACAAGAAACAACCCACTTCACTTCTATTACTTCAGCTTTCAAAGACATCTAGTAGCTCCTATAAGACATGTAAATCACTCTTAGTATTGATGATGTCCCAAAACTTCAGGTCACCAGCAAATGTAATCCAAATTTGTCTGCCAAATTTACTAAAAAAAAATAGTAAGTAAGATCTGTCTAAAGTCATTCCTTTAGGAATAAGCTGACATTTCCTTTTCCAGGACAACCCACTGGTATGTCCAGTTAGCTTTATCCATGTTTTAATTCCTACACCATCTTGGTAGTCTACCACTTTAATGATGACCTTTTTTTTTTTTTTTGTAACAGTTTCACATATTTAATACCAGATACTTTGAAGCTGCTCTGTTTTGATTATCAGAAACCCATTTTACCTTCTGGAAGAATAACGACAGAAAGGTATGAGGTGATCTATATTGGTAATACCTTAAAGCACTGCACTCCACTTTCCACTTACATCCAAATTATTTTTCACCCTAAAGTTGTTCAGCAGTTTGAAAACCAGAGATCAGGTGAAACAGTCCATGTCTACCTGAATCAATTATTTATTTTCCTTGAATTTGGATATGAGATGTGCTATCTTTTTCTACTTTCTAAAACAAACCATCAAAGAATAACCATATTAAACACAGCTCTAGTCCTTCCAGTATTCCAAGATGAGATTGCTTTGTTCTTCCTTCTTCCTTCCAAATTAGTGCTCTGTGTAAGTCTATTACGTTTACCATGTATAAATCGGTGCATTTCTATGGTGTAGTAACTACCATAACCTACTGTGATATTTTGAGTTTTAGCCAGGTGTTTTCAGGAGTCAAGGATTATTTTGCATATGTGAAACTGCCTATATAGTTGTTATCATATTCTTTACCTTCTTTTTGGCACCTAAGACTAATTGCAGTTAAAGAGAGGACCCTTACTGGGCTGAGCCAGGACTTTGAAACAGTACAGAAAATGTACTGTACAGATGGGCTACTAGATCCTATTCACAGGATCGCTAGATGGAGGATAGAAAGAAACTTCCTCCCAGAACAGACTGGTAGAAATATGTTATTCTTTAATTTTTTGCTTCAATTGCCTCAAAAAACATTTCAACTGCCACAAAATTACCCTTTCCCTGAGTCTGATGAATTCTCTCTGTAATTTTTTTTTTTTTTTTTACAGTTTTCTCTGTTTATGTCAGTTCTGATTTCACGGAATAGTTATGTATCAAATAAAGCTATTCTTCACATACTAGATAATAAGTAGATCCATAAGCACTGTAACTAATGAAGCCTGATTTCCTGTAAGCTTATATTCCAACTCTTAAAGTTTTTCTTTCTCTTATTTCCCCTTCCCCTACCCCCTGCCAGTAGGAGTGTGCAGTCCTACTGCCTAAAATTAGAGACATGCAGAGGCTAGTTAACACTACATGAGTGCTAAAGTGTATACTCATCAACCAGCACCTGATGCCACTTGGACCAAATGCGGGACTCAGCTGCAATCCTCTTTCAAGGGAAGAGCCAATTTAGGTTTTTGTCCTCAGTTAGGCCACTGCTTCTCATACAACTTGTTACAATTCCATGTTGTTATCTAAAACCACCATCCAATCAAGTACAGTTGTAAAGGGGGAGTGGGTTCCTTCCTTACGGGCAGAAGATTAAAAATACCTGACAGACTACAATATGATACTGTAAGCCTTATTACTTGACAAAACTAAGCTAAACCCGTGCCACCTACCTCATGTTTTGATTTGTAATGTTCAGTTACAGAGTTAGGGGTTACTTCCCAGAGATAACTGAATTTTCAAGGTCCACAGCAATAAAATATCTCAGGCTGGATGAGATTTTTTTTTTGTGCAAAACCTCGGCACCCAACATCCTTTCTTCCTAAATATCCTTCTCCTTTTTCATTCATAGTCAAAAAAAAGATGAGACAAAGGGAGGTAGAAGTTCATGCCTCATAATTCTGTGCTGCTGGGCACAGAATGAAGGAGGTTTCAGATACTTCTTGCTTTCTGTGGTTATCAGACACAGTAATGGTTACAAATCAAAGACAGCGTCTCATTTTGCCAGGTGTAAGGTACTACATCTAAGTAACAATAACAAGGACTGCATCTGCAGCATGCGAGCCCCTGAAAACTGTAATAGCAATACCTGTGACAGGACACACTCTGGTGAGCTTGGAGTTTTAGGAAACAGTGTGGCAAGTTCTGGATGCAGCAAATCAGGACTCCTGTCTCTGATCAATAAGAATCCCTATCTGGATGAAGAAACTTGGCTATCACTTGACCGTGAGGGACACACTGGCCGTTCCCTACATCCAAAGCCCTGAGGAAGCTTGTGCACAGTTACAGGAAATTTGTTTCCTGTGTTTTTTAAAGTAAGATTTGAACTTCTGAATAAAACACATATCATCTGTATCACAGGTACACATATTTCTGAGCCAAAGCTCTTGAATGTGAGAATACTTAATCTGGAGAACCCTTCTACCTAGATTTGAAAGAGATGTCAAATCAACGAGCTTTGGTCCACAAAAGAAGTTGTGGTATGTGATTCGGAAGTCCCTGAAAGAGCCTGCTATAGGAACCTCAGAAGAGGACTGAAGTCAATGTCAATTGTCATAGGTTGAACTGAATTGCTTGTATGGACAGCTGAAGATTTTTCAGCTTTAAATTATTTTTAAAATTATATGCTTCTCAAAAAATGGATGCTTCACAGTGCTCTGCTTTAAGCAAGAAAGCAAACAACTTGCAGTTGAGCCTCTTTTTGGGAACTAAATCAAACAGCAAAATGGTCACTGGATGTGTAGCTAAAGACTACCTTAAGCACCTCATATTTGGATCTATACGTGCATCAGTTCAACTAGTTTATATTTCACATTTATCTTGACCATGCATGGCAACCAAGTTGACAACTCACTTTACTGACAAAGTTGAGCACCACATGTACCATTAATCAGTATGTGTTAGCATTTCCTGAAACTGTTTTTTGTGATTTTGATGAGGTTTTTTTGTTTGTTTTACCCTCTTTAATTACTTGGCATTGTTTATAATTGAAATAGCAGATGCAGCATCAAAAGAAGACAGGCTCTACTTTGATAAGCTTTTAAAACATATAAAAACAAGCTAATACTCAATGGTATTTACTTTACAGACAGAAAAAAGATTGGAAAAGGAATTGAGCATGAAGTAGGCAAGTGTCACATGAAAAGCAAGATCTTTTGTACCCCATGGTTGTAGAATATGTTTCATGGTTTTGCAACAGATGGTACATTATTTTGTTTTTCTTTAACTCAGAAAAGTCCAATGGAAACTTAAAAAAGAACCATAAAAAAAACATATTAACAACCTTTTTTTCTGGTCCATTTTTTCTAGACTAGACATTTGGAGTTGATTTTGTTACATGGCAAGTATTTTAAAGGCAGACTCTATTCTTTCTGATGGACAAAGTACTTCTAAAAACCTTTCATCTTCAAATTCCCTTTAAAAACTTAACGAAATAAAACATTTCTGATATTTGTTTTTCTAAGACATTTCTTTCCATCTTGTGTCATATAGAAACTTTAGAATACAGATAGGTTTTCTTCCCAAAGTTTCATGTTCAGCACACTTCCAGAACAGTGAAACAACAAAATATTTAAAAAAAGATGAAGGCAACACTAGCAACTATTTCTAAGAAACTAACAAAATTCCTCCTTTTTTAAGTTCCACAACAAAACCCAACATACTTTGCTTTGGTATATGGAAAATACATACACTTAACCAGCTTCCATCACAAAACCTAAAATTAATGCATTTGTTGGTGTGACTGATACAAGAACACAGACAAATATACGTAAAGTGTCTCACCCAATTTAAGCCTCAAACTAGATTTCTTATTGTAGCAATAATTCTTAAAAAAATACATATTTTTTATTACTGGCCTGAAGCAAATTCAACTGAGATTATGTTTCTCAGGGGAAAAGAAGCATTTTCTGAAGCAAATGTACAACTTATCTGAGTATGTTGTAAAATCTGAAGATATTTGTCCTCTGAGTCATATTAGCACAGTCCACAGAATTCCACAGTTCCTTTGCTAGCGCATATATCAGCTGAATACATGAAAGTTATACCTGTTTTGTCATCCACTTAAGCTTCCTATTACCAGATTTCAGCTGCTCTTAAACTTGGCTATGATGGTCCTATCTCTTATTAGACAATTTCAATCATTCTTTACTAACTTTGATTAATATAAAGACTTTGACAGGTCCTTATGGCCACAGATTTTTATTCCAAGCTTCATCTTTTTGACCTTTAGGAGTCCCTGTGGTCTAATTCTTCTCTATGATAACAATTTATGGTTTTCTATATTCAGTGTAAATGCCTTCAGACCTAAGTCTCTAGCCATCTATTTTCATGTACTGAGTGTACTTCAACAAGAGACACATCTTTAAAATGTCATCATGTTTTTCTCTCTTTGGAATATTAATATGCATCAAAAGAGTTATTATTATTATCATTATTATTTTATAATAGGCTAATTTTGCAATAATTTCAGGGAACTCTCTACCGAGTCCTGATAAAAAATACTCAAATGTCTTGGTTGATTACTGCTAGAAGACAGATAAAGCCAAGGAACCGAATTATGAGAAACATGCAAAAAGCAAAACATGGGCAGCAGCTGCCTGCTCTGATGTTACAGACCAAGAGCAATACAACCAAACAAAAAAGGAAGGAAAAATGCTCAGTAAAAATTATGCGGTATAAATCATTAGGGGGCAGAAACAACAGCCACGTGTATGGTAAAAGCTGCAAGATAAGAACAGGTGAATAGATTAGGATTGGCTATACTGCAGTCTCACAGCCTGGCTGGAGATTGGAAAACAGAAGAGGTAGATTCTCCTAGGACATAAAATCTGGTCCCCTGATACTGCTGGCTCTAAGACTTCCTTTCCTAAGCCTTATAAAAACAGTAGTTGTTTTTCTCTCCTGATCTCCCACTGAAAAATGGTTCTAAGAACAAAGAATCAGCACAGTTTGAAAGAAGTGACAAGCCAGCATTGAGTCCACCCTACTCTCTGATGCATCAAAAGTTTCTTTTCATTACAAGAAGAAATGAAGCCTAACATAGTTATTATCTTTTTAAATAATGTGTTTTCCAGTCCTCTATCCTACACGTTTTTCTTTTTCACTTACTATGAACACGTCTTGACTTTACAGACCACAGACTCCGAACTACACACCTGCAGAAGGCCTACGGCAACACATGCCATTCAAACATTGTGAAAGCTTCCCAGAGACCATCCTCACTAAAGGTAAGTAAGAAACCTGGAGAGTCTTCTTGTAGCTTGAAACTACCACCTAATAACTGAAAGAGAGAACTGGGCAATTTAAGTCCCTGAATCTATTCTCAGCTATGCCTTTAATTCACTTGGTAAAAGTTTGGCTCATAACATCTTTTACTCCAGACCGGATGTCCCGTAGATAGGGCAGATTACCATGACCTTCACTGTAACTTTTCCCAAGATTATTTAGCTTTCCAAGAGCTATGAAAGAACAAAACATTTTAAAAACAAATTAAATTCAGTACTTAAATTAATTTCACCAGCTTAGTATCACTACAACCAGTGATGATGGGAAATCAGGAGATATAATGCACAATAATTTCTCCTCTATCCCCTATGGTAAAAATATCATAATTCTTGTTTTGAAGAATACATACTTACAACAATAAAAATAAAAATTTGTTTGAAGCAGAAGAACCTCTGATGAGTAAACAGATTTTCATATACCTGCTCCTCACTCATTAGGTTTTTATTAATATAAATATTTAATACATTCAGCAATTACAAAAAGGCATACAAGTATTTCAGATTGCTCTTTCCTACATTAACGAAACACACTCTTAGAAGAGATAAAGTACTTTCTTCTCAGATACGCTTATTGACAAGGTCCTGTTATGGCTGCCAAACTTTTGACTCAGGACAGGTAACTTAGAGGTTCAAATTCACTGAAACTTTAAACAGATCACAGACTTTATACCTGAGTCTTTTGTCGTGCAAGTACACCAGGGTTTATAGAGGAGTTCTACCTTAAGTTGGTTTCCATCGGTGCCTAAGTATTAGCAAGATGACCACAACCTCCAAAGCTAAGTGCTTTTTTGAAACCATCAACACAATAATTTTCTAATTAATAAAAAAACAAAATAAAAAACATTTCCATGGCTGAACTGGTAGTGGATTTGTGACACAGCAGAGGGTAAGACTGGTAATAAATCCAGTAACATTAATCTCAAATCAGTTACAATTAAGAGATTTTTTTACACTGAAAGTTTTCCTACTTTCCTCATGGAGCTTTCCAAGAAAATTAGAGCTACTTATTTTTCATTTCAGACCATGGGAAGATTCTGTGCAAAACCAAATACTGCTTTGTTTCATAAACATTAGTATGAGATAAACAGGGATGATTAAGGAAGAAAACATTCAGAATGTGCTCTTTTCCGTGCTAGTCAGGAAAGTTTAACAATATATCTAGACCATACGTCTGCTTTTCTGTGTACCATCACGAGGAGGCAAATATTTTGGAAAACTTGGTATAATTCTAAGTTATTAGGTTAATTCTTAAAGTTCAACCGAAAGTCAAGAACAAACTTGTTAGATGTTTTCAAACTACTGAAAATGAAATTCTACCACTAGGATAAATGTTAAAAAGAGAACAAATAGAAAAAGGTAATCAATTATCCTTTCCTTAGTACTGAATTATTGCCAGGCTAACAAATAGACCACAGATGATGACAAACCTCAGAATTAAGCTTACTCACTGAAATGAAGGCATGTAAAAATGGTTTAATATGTGGAAAAAAGCAAACAAAACATGTTAACAAGTATTTTTGTTCTACCTCTAATATTTTGGAACTAAATTGAGCACATGTTTTGCAGTATGCAATGCTAGGCCTGGCCATTAAGCACAACATGGCTAAAATCAAACGCTCATTTTTCATTTGAGCTGCATTCATTCTTGGTCGCTGGGGAGGCTAACACCAGCAGAACCTGTCTTTGCAGTTTTGGCCACTTCAAAATTTCATCCAGGTTATGCCTTCTACATAACAGACCCTTCAGTGACAATCCACCATTAGAATTCTAATTATCATGAAACAGCACCCAAGGTTCATTTGATATTCACTTACGCTTGCTAAGACTTTGTTTCAGCTTCTCATTGTCCTGCAATAATATTCTTTCTTCTGACTTTGACAGTGTTATCCATTCAGGAATACTTCCACCGAGGTTATCTTCCCAGCATACTGAAGTGAACGTGTCATTCTGCTCTGCAGATGTCTCTGCTATGTTTCTCTCCTTCACCCATATCCTACTATGCATCATCTCATTCACCTTCTAGAAAGCAATGCCCTGTTTTGATGTTCCCATCACACAAAACCTACCACTTATATTTCTTCAGATATAAGAAAATGCCCCTATATGCTTTCCCATATGTTTCTCTTCATAAACTGGGTATCCATAAAGCAATTCTATTAATTAAAAATGGTCCCACTGTAGCTTCAAAGCCTGACAGCTGATAAGGCTGCTGCTGTGCTAAGATCACTGTCACTATTCATGCTTACTTCAGCACTTCCTAGTGGTTCCACGTATTCACTCACTGGCTCCTTATGTATTCAGATTTTCAAAATTATCTTCTCTGTGATGTACAGAAACTGATACACTGGAGTCCTGGGCTCATAGCTAGAGTTCCTACGTACTCTGGCGATAAAACCAAAACAAACCAAAACCAAAAGCTTCCAAGAATACATCCACATCTGCACCAACCTTGCCTTAGGAAGCTCATATTCTAAATGATATTGTGAAAAAGTTGAAATATATATATTTCTGACTGATAAACTGTGTGAATTACATCATACATGAGACAAACACACTCCCGTGACTCACGTTGGGGGTAGATCATACACACATGCCCTACAGACATATTGACATCTATGGCATATGGCCACAGCTATTTGCTGAAGGGAAAGCTGAGAATTACTTACAACACTGCAGCCAGGACAATCAGGACCGTTTTCACATGTTCTACGCCGTGCCTGGATCCCTCCTCCGCACTGAGCAGTGCAGCGCTCCCAAGGTCCCCAGCCGGTCCAAAACATGTGGGGGGGGCACAACAAATGCTCATTACAGTACCTGAGAGAAGAGGCAAACAAGGAAGCAAAGAATCTGTTCAGTACCAAGACAAGAGCTCCCCGCAAAGTCCCCCATTTTTATTATTCAGATAGATGTTTGTACAGGGAAATACTTTATACAAAGGACCCCTCTCTGTTCATAATGCACTGAACTAGCAGTTGTCACACTGCACAGAGAGTTTAAACATTTGAGGTTTGTGGGTTGTTTTTTTTTTTTTTAGGCCATAATTGCATGCATGAAGCATTTGTTTGCTTTATTCAGTGCCTTTATACAACACATGAAATAAAACCATGCTATTGCACTGCAAGAAAGTAAGCAAGGTTGACATCTACTTTATTAAAAACAGTTGTGGCTATACATCTGGAGCAGAATGGAGTCATCCAAATGGAAGGCAACTCTTTATGCAGGCAGTCTTTTATCAGTCTCCAGCTAAGCATTGATTAGGATCCATCCCTCTCCTCTTCAGACAGCTGAACCTGCTTTTTGCTTTCCACAGTGTCTCCACTTCTAAGGGTAAAATAAAGGCTAAAACATTGATCTTAGGCATAAAGAACTGCACTGTTTTCATAATGTTACTACTTTATCTTTTAAAGGGTGTTTTTAGCTGATATAATCTTTGAAGGATTTCCCACTGGGCTGCAAACTGATTCAGAGGCCTACTAGGTTCTTTAGGCAAGCAGGAATATTTTACTAGTGAGCTGTCATTATTGTAACAAGACATCCAGATGTGGGAGGGTCCCGACTTTCAGTGACTTTTTTCTTTTTTTTTATAAAAACTTAAGATTCCTGATTTTTTGACTGTGCCATCCAATGACTCTAGCCTTAGCGTGTGCTGCTTAGTAACGACCCCCTACACAGGTCCAAAGGATTTGGGCCACCAGCAAGTGTGACTGCGGTTTTTAAAGAGACCAAGTTGCTATTTCAGATAAAGCAAAGCCACGACAGATATTCAGAAAACAAATGACCTTAAAGGAGTGCTCAAATATTTTATGGATGCACCAGCCATTCAAAATCCACTGTAGTTTTGCCTTTCCAACAAGTTTACCAGTAAACCGTGGAAAAAACCCCATATCCCCAATATTTCTAAATCTGCTTTTTCAGAATTCTTCAGCAAATGATTTGGGGTAAATGATTTTCAACAGTAGCTTAAACATAAAATGCCTTTTTTCCCCCTTCTGCCTGTTTAATATTTGCAACTCAGTTCACATTATGCTATCACTGAAGATGCATAAGAATGTTCTGTGCTTGGATATTCTTGCCGCAAAACTCCAACAGCTGCACACATCTTTTGTCACATGTAGTCATTTATGTGAATGTCTGTGATAGTTTGTCACAATTTTTTGAGAACACGTACCCAATGAAACGTAGATGTAACATCACCATTTACTTAGTCAAATGAGTACATATTTTACATAATTTCATTCGTTCTTTATGGAGATGTGTGAAGTTAATTTGGGACACACACATGGCATAAAGCAAGTCTGCCATGAAGTAGGCAATTACAAGTATTCAGCCACGCAAAAAGGAAAATTAAAGGCGGGATCTTAAAATATAGGCATGTACACCCTAGCTGTCCATAAATGAAGTAGTCATCTAAACCTGAGCAACAGTTCATGGAAAGAAAAAGCCCTCTGAAAAAAATTCTTTATGTCACCCTAAAGCAAGTGTCTAATATAGATGATACAAATGCACTCCTCAATATACTGATTTACCTCCATCGACTATAAAAGCTCTGTGGGAAACAGACATCTAAGCTCCCAGCCAGCTCTACAGCCAACGGAATTTTGTCAATACAAGATATGGAGAGTAGAATGATTAATTTGACCAAATTTAGGAATATACAGTAGAAGGAGACAAATCATTGTTCTCCACAGCCTGTATTGACTAGATTTCTACAGCAGTGGAAGTTCAGACACCTGACTGACACACAAGCACTCCCATTCATGGACACCTGAAGTTAGGTGTGACAAACATCTCTTTGATGAGACTCATGACACTATACAGTGACTCTTTCAGTATCAATGTGCCTTATCACCTGCTCTCTCCGTTAAGTAGAAGACAGAAAAGAAACCTAACAACTGACACAGTGAGCACTTCAAAGGCTGGCAATTCTGTTAACTAACACTAATTAATGATGTAGTTGAAACAACAAGAGGAAAATGAAGAAAGCAATGAAAACAAAAAATGTCTATGCAAGCTAATTTTTTTTAGTCAACAACAGAAATTATTGTCAATTTTCCCTTTTTTTTAGAAAAAGAAGAAAAACCCCACCAAACAACAACGACAAAACAAACCAGCAAAGCATACAAGTAGAATCTTATTTTCATTTTAGCCAGGCAGCCTCTGAAAACATCAAGTATGTTTTCACAGCTAGAAACATCCCTGCAATTGATCTTTGAGAGCTGTGCTACAGCATGGGGCTTTGAGCCAAGTTTCCTTATATCTCTTCTTGGCTGCATTTCAAGTCACTCAGTAACCCTTTTTCCCTTTTGCTCTTTCTTCCCCTCTTAATTTTGTTCTCAGGACCCACAGGGCTAACATTTTACAGTAATTCAACAAAACATGCAATGCAAGAAACTTGGATCTGTGAAACCACTGCCCTTTCCCCTAACCTAACTGCAATGGGGTCAGAAAGGAGAACAGCCTGGAGAAATGAGGGTTTTGTACACTGACCCTTCCCGTTTCCCCTTGCAGTGGATCCAAGTTCAGATGTCCTAATAAAGGAATTCTCATACTGGGTGAAGGGAGAACATCCTCTGTCCAGTACAGGGTTTTTTTTTTTTTAGTTTTTACTCCAGGCAATTCCAGTACAACTGGAATTATTAGTTTTGTTCCTATGAAGATCTCAGCCTTCAGTAAAACAGCAATTTATTTCAGGGTTGCCATGAAGCACTGCGTACCACAGTCTAACTGCAGGACAATTATAAATGTGTCTTTTTTACTCCACAGAGAGATATTTAATTTAAACACATTTTTTTTTTTTTAGTTTTTACTCCAGGCAATTCCAGTACAACTGGAATTATTAGTTTTGTTCCTATGAAGATCTCAGCCTTCAGTAAAACAGCAATTTATTTCAGGGTTGCCATGAAGCACTGCGTACCACAGTCTAACTGCAGGACAATTATAAATGTGTCTTTTTTACTCCACAGAGAGATATTTAATTTAAACACATAATTCTTAATTTTGAACTATTCGATACTAGCATGTACTTAAGAAAAACAAACTAACTTTCATCACTGTCTGGCCATTCCTATACAATATCCTGTTATGTGGCGGGTACGTGTGATTACCAGCTGGTTGGTGACTGACTGGGAAGCGCAGACTGTACTGAGGTTGATGGGAATGCTTGATTCCTTTAATTGAAGGCAGACTCATGACACACACACACATGCCTTCCTGGATTGAGATTGCTGAATCAACAGAAATCTCCACTCAGGAGACTCTGGAAGGTGGTGGGGCTGGGGCATGTCCTCCTAGGGGCTTCTTTGGGAGGAGGGAGCAGAGAAAGCAAAGAGGATGGGAGCCTATAATTCCCAGCAGACAAGACAGCCATGGCATTTGATCTACTCTGCTGAAGAGGACCGGGCTTGTTCACACTGCTAGGAAATGAGCAGAACTACACAGAGCAGGCACTGGACTCTCAGCAGCTCCTCCTCCTCAGGGAAACCAGCACAGAAGCTCTGAATATTTGCTGAGGATTGTGTACAAAAAAAAAAAAGTGACATTATGTACTGCTTCTGATCTCTCATCCACCCAAAATTTTCCAGAGCTTTCAAACATTTACTCCTCATCTGCAGCCAATTTATTTTTCTACTTCTGATCTGCCATGTTTTTTTTCTTTCTTTTTTTTTTTCCTGTGTAATAACAGGTAAATACGCTCACTAAAAGCAAGGGATTCTCATTCTAATGTCCCTCATTTCTGCAAAGATAGGAGGGAGACCAGTGGACTTAATGAGCCCATATCCACAGCATCTTCCACAGAAAGGAAAAACATTTTCACTCAATGAAAAAGTCAAGGGAAGGTACTATGGACTCTATAAACTAAAATGTAGTTTTCCAGCGGCTTTGGTGAGTATTTCTCATACAGGAAAACATAGAAATTTTTAAGCCCCCGAAGAATTCATCAGGATGTCTTCCATCTGGAGTCTTAACTACAAAATTATCTGATTAACAAATTTTGTTAGAATACTATTTTTACTCCCACTCCATATTCTATCTAAATGCACATCAGCTGCAATCTTGAACTGTTTCTACAAGGCAAATTTGCTTTGTAATATGAGTCCTTACTGGTCTCTCTCAACAGTTTTTCACCCCCCACATCCCTTTAGCAGCAGCACGTGCAAAAGTTTAACCTATCTGTAACACTTCAGATTGGTTAATACTGCCATTGATTTCAAGGGAATGACCATCAAACACAGAGCTACCTGTTACATTAGCCATGATAGTATCACGGCTTTCACCGGGTAAAACAAACATAACCTAGACATACATTTACCTCTTAACACATGAACAAATACTCTCAAACTGAACAGGCATTCACCTTTGCAGGTGAATTCACCCCATACGTTGACTTTTCTGTATCTGCTTTCTATGGAGTCATGCACTGGACTTTTACTGAAATCACTGTTTGATGAAAAGATGTTTCAAATTTTGGCACAATGTTGGCTAAGGAAACTGAATCCCATTATTTACGCTCCTGAACACGTGAAGGTGATGTGAATGTGCACTTTAGACAAATGAACACAATGTGTCAACCAACTAATTCTAGTTTTTACTAAGTTTACCCATATATTAATTTTACATATGAGCTGACCATTAAGAAAGTAAAATGTCGGGCTATTTATAAGCATTGATTAATCTAAATTATAAAATGTGAGAAGGTGTTTATTGGTTCTCTGGATACAAACCCAAGGTAAACGTTTCTTAGGAGTTACTGCGTGTGTTGGGTTTGTGTCTGGCAGGGTTTTGGTAGTGCAGGAGGGTGCTACTGGCATGTCTCCTGTAAGACACTTCACAAAGCTACGCCAGCTCCAAGTTGGACCCACCTCTGTTCAAGGTCAAGCCAATCAGTGCCTCTGCAATAACATATTTAAGAGGGAAACCTGTTAGGCAATATCCTTTGATTTTGGAATTTCTTTTGTTTTGGAAAGGAGTAGGATGAGTGAGAGAGAGAAAACCATGCAGACACCCAGGTCAGTGAGGAAGGAGGGGGTGAGGCACTCCAGAGCAGCCACTTTCCTTCGGTCCCTGGTGAGATGGCAAGCTGAGCCCTTGCAGCTCTCAGAGCTCAAAGGTGGAGAAAAATTCCCTCCGCAGCCTGTGGAGGACCCCATGCTGGAGCAGGGGACCAATCTCAAAGGAAGCCTTGACTCTGAGGGAGGTCTGTACTGGAGCAATCTGTCACCGAGGGGATCACAGCCTAAGAAAGAGGCCCGCATGAGCTGGATGGAGAAGTTAGTGGAGGACTGTCTCCTGTGGGAGGGATGCCATGCTACTGCAGGGAAGGACTGTAAGTTTTCCCTCTGGAGAGGAAAAAGCAGAAAAAAAAAACTTGGAAGGGAACAGGACTGACCACAACCCCCATTCCCCGTGTCACTGGTGGGAGGAAGCAGCAGAGCTGGGCCCGGGAAGGAGGGAGGGGTGGGGAGAAGGTCCATTTATTTAAGATTGGGTTGTATTTACTATTCCTGATTCAACTGGTGAATTGGTGGTGGGTTTGTTTTAATTAAACTGATTTTGTTTCCCCAAGTCAACTCTGTGTTTTGCCCATGACCATAGCTGGTGAGGGAGCCCTCCCTGTCCTTTACCTTGAACTTCAAGCCTTTTGTTGCATTTTCATCCCACTGGAGTGGGGTAGGAGTGAGCACACGGTGAGTGGTGCTTTGTTGCCAGCTGGGTGGGCTCAAACCATGACTCTGCATGTGGAATATATGCTCAGCCTGCCCAAATGTACTGGGTCCAATTCTCAAATGAACTGTTTCCACTTGGTGCAAATGTAACTCCAGTGGTGCTGGAGTGAAGCAGTGATTTAGGACTCCTTTAAATACTGGTACTCCATTGCCCTCCCATCTGAAAACTCTCTATAAGCTGTCAGGGCCCTGAGGGCACTTCTAAAGCCCTAATGGCCCAAATCAGCCTCACCTGGGACGTCTACTCATACCCATAGGCCAAGGAGCTGTATTTAAGCACTGCCAGGGACCTTAAATCCAGTCTGAGCTGTGCTTTGGTGGACCTTGTCCCTGGACCACCATGGAGCCCCTTGGTCTAGACCTCGATGCGTGGACTGGCTTCTGGCCTTAGCCCTGTTGCTACAGAACTGCCTGATGCCCACTGAACCTAATCCTAACCCTGGCCTGTGGCTCGGCTTCCTAGCTAGACCTGAGAGTTGCCGCATTGCTGTGATATCACCTGTGACCTAGGCTTTTGGTTGGATCTAGCCACAATCTCCAGGCTTGTACCACTCCCCTGCGGGGAATGGTGGGATGGGCTCTGGCTGGAGAGTTGCCCAGGAGTCTCTGCTTTTTATGGCTCTGAGAAGATTTATCCAAGTACTTGACACTGACAAAAGTCCTGGCAAATAACCAATGCCTCATTCCTCTAGCTGCTTTACAAATTACAGGACAAAACTTTTTAACATACCACACCTTCTGGAAATGAATTTTAAAAGTATTATTAATAAAAAACCCCAAACATACCAGCTTTAAAAGTATCAGCACACATCATGGATAACTTAAAATCAGAGTAGAGGCAGGAAGGTCAACTGTGAGCAAGGTAGTGAGTGAAAGGAAGGTGCAGGGCTGGTGAGAATGAAGGGTGTTTCCAGGAGACAGGAAACAGTGACAGAGGAACTCTGAGGGAAAAAGGCATCCTGCAGCAAACTCACTGGCACGCACATTCCATATTGCTGCTCAGCTGGACGAAGAGGGAAAGGACAAGTAACCTGCAGGCTACAAAAGCAAAGCAACATAAGCCTGCTTTCTTTCAGAACTGTTGCATATCAAAATTCAGTCCTTTTAGGCTGATATTATTATAACTCTTTGCAAGTATCACTTTCTATTTTGTAACTACATTTTTAGTGCGCCCTTTGTCCTAATAGAGGACATTTTCTCCTATAAGTATGGAAGTATTTCTCATGGTTTTCTGTATTTCTCTGAAACTCCTTATTGGATTTTGTTCCATGTTAAACTAAAAATAAACAATGACTACTAACATTCGTAGTCCATCACCAAAATGTCTACCTCAACTAAACTTATCTTTTACATTCAGTCTCATTGTATCCTGCCCTGGACTGACCTCTCAGTTCAAGAAAATCAATAAGTGCAATTCTTGCTGGGACAGAACTATGTAACAGCAGATACAATCTGCATTTGGTGGTGACGACTTTTGGGTTGTGCGGCCTATTTTCAGAAAGCAATTTAGAAAATAACAAAACACTCTCCTCTGCTATGAAATGGTAAATATTCATGACTGAAACAGCAAGAACTGTTCACATGTTCTATGATACTGATCCTTTATATTTAGAAAGAGCAGGTCCTTGATGATCTGTTAATACATAAATGTGTGACGCAACCTCCCTTCAGTGGAATCTCTTCATCTGAAGAAATGCCAGATTTGGTGTTCAGTTAAATCCCTCACTGAAACTCATCACACAGGTAACTGCATCTAGTTTTCATCCAACATATATAGGATATATATGACAAATAGGGTACTGAATCATCCATACAGAAACACTGAAGTGAGCTGCAAGTGTATACCGAGAGGAAACATAACCACATACGTCTCTTGGAATGGATGACTACAGTACTCCACATTCTCCAAATTCTTATACCAACACTAGTCTTCTGCTATCTGGCTTTTTGGCATGCCTCAGGAAACAACATAATGCATATAAGAGTTGCATTTTATCTGAAGATATTCTAGTTTGATTTAAAATTCTTGTTGAATCCTGTTAAAATTCCTAACACAAAAATTACAAATGAGAGACATCAGGATGTATGTAAATAGAATCAGAGACCTGAACATTGCATTCTGAGCTAGTGACAAAACATTCAGACTAGTGCCAAGGCAGTACATTGTGAAATAAAAATATGAACTGACTTGATCTGCTCGGGGGTTAATACATATACAAACAATTATAAAAACTCTTGAAACCTTACTAAAAGATATTTGAGTTCAAGGTGTACTATATTTATTGAATATAAAACAAAGCCCTTGAAACTTCCTTTCATGTTATATAGATGCTTAATTCACTTACATGAGAAAAAAGTTAACTCACAGCATCAGTAACATAGTGCTGTGACCTTACTACATTTTGCTCTGAATTCGAGGTCTTGAGGCGGGCAGGTTACAATTCAAAAACACTCCAATCAATTTTCAAGGAGAATCAATTTTCAGGGGCTCAAGGGACAGCAGCACATTGCTTCAGCACAATTCTCTGGCACTGCCAGGAGCTCTCAGCTGGCTCAGGAGGGATGCAACTAATTGAAAGATGAAAGAACCGCTGCAGACCCACAGCCTTGCTAATGGGAATATTGCTACTGTGCAGCAGTGGAGTTAAAGAGAGTGAAAGGAAAGGGAAGAGAAAAAACAGGTAGGTAAAGGAGACAATGTCCCATGGAATACGGCTGAGCAGAAGAAATTAAAACAGACAGCAGAAAAAAGATAGCTCACCTCTCCTCACGATTCTGTCCCACACAGACACGTCCTCCATGTCGAGGGGTTGGATTGCTGCAGGAACGCTGACGAACTTGAAAGCCTATTCCACAAGTGGTGCTACAAGGTGACCAAGAAGTCCATGGTGTCCAGCCTCCATTTCTGGTAGAATAAAAAGCTCAGGCTCTGTCATCTGTTATACATAGCGAATGGCTGATTAGGTGTGACTGACAGCAGAATCTGGCCCATTAATATTTCTGTCATTGATACTGCATCGTGTTCCATTTCTTAAAGAACTAAAATAAAGATGCTCTGATCCTTCCATATTCCATGCTTTGTAATCAGCAACTGCTAAAATGATCCAATTACACAAGAAGTAAAGTACAAAGATATGAAGCTATTTAGTTGCTTTCAGTCACTTTATTTCAGGTAAACTTCATCTGCAAGCTCCTGTACCAATGTTCTGAAGATTACTTTTAATTACATATTGTTTCAGGTATTATGTATGGGTCTTTTTTTAAAGGAAGATTAAAATGTCAAGTTTTCTTGCTCTTCTGAAAAGAAAGCGATTAAAGGCTGAAGAAAAAGGATGTTCAGGTTATCACCTGCCACAACCATCTGAAAGGAGGTTGTAGAGAGGTGGGGGTCGGTCTCTTCTCCCAAGTAATAAGTGACAGGACAAGAAGAAATGGTCTCAAGTTGTGCCAGGGCACATTTAGGTTGGATGTTAGGAAAAATTCCTTCATGAAAAGGCTTGTGAAGCATTGGAACAGGCTGCCCAGGGAAATGGTGGAGTCCCCATCCCTGGAACTGTTTAAAAGACATGGTGCTTAGTGACACAGTTTAGTGGTGACTTGGCAGTGTCAGGGTAATACGACTGGACTCGATGATCTTAAAGGTCTTTTCCAATCTAAATGATTCTATGATTCAAAGGAAAAAGAGTAATAAGTAAGTGTCAAAATGCATTAGTTTGCAATTTTAACAGCATACTCTGATAAGGCACGAACACCTTATTTGTAGCGTAACAAAAAACTAACAGAATTAATGTACTATATCCTGCATTTGTGAACTTTTGGAAAGGAAAATCCTGTCCTCCCCAATATATGCTAGGAAACAATATACTAGACCAAACATCTCAAAAGGAATTTCATACCCTGTCCTAAGCAAAAAATGATGTACTTCAGCAGTTCCGAATACCTTTTGATGGCTAGCTTGCAGACTCTGTATTGGTAGAAGACAAACAGAAATCAAGAAAAATAAAACTAAACTGTAATGAGTTCTTGAGGTTTCATCATAAAAGCAAAAGTTAAAGTAGTGCCTTACTTGATTTTGAAATTGCTTTTTTTAAACAATGAAAACTAATTAAATCCACTATTAAAATTTACATAGGTTTATTCAAGTAATTAATCACAAATATTACCAATTTGAATTTAACTCATCTTGATGTCTTGTTATTATAAGTGATACAAGAGTTTGTAACACAGAAAAAAAGCTTTTGGGGAAAAAAAGTCAGCTATCACTGGCAACGCAGACCAAAAAAAAAGAAAAGATCTCTGTCAGTGCAATGTCTGACCCAAGTGGTAAAATGAACAAAAAATCCAGATATCCATAAATTTTAGGAATCAATGACTAACAATTTTAACAGAAGATGTTAAAACAGTAGTGTAATACTGCCAATGGTAGCACGTGAATCAAGCCCCAAGTCATGTTCCAAATCCTGTAACTGACAGCCAATAGCTGTTGTTTGAGTGTTCAGTAGCTCACAGCATGCTTATCTTTTCTACCGGTCTTGTGATCTGATGCTGAATACTATATTGCCACTGTTAATGTAATAACTTCCCTAAAATTTACTATTTGCACTCAAGAGCCTGCAGTTATCTTGTGCAGACGGATAATCAGTTTTATTCACTAACATGATGTGCTTCTGATGCTTTAAAAAAAAGAGACAAAAGCAGAATCACTGTAAATAAGCAGAATGTCCCAGTATGTTTCATCTTCCATTAAAGTATGTATAATATTTTAAACATGAACTCCTAATGCAGTTCAGAATATGCAGAATATGCAGCTCAGAATATGAGCCTCTTTGAAATGATCTGCTCTCACTGTTTTTTCTGGGAGTGGTAACGTGCCTGAGAAAGGCAAAAGAATGGCATATGACTGGTAATAGGTCCAGATGTCACGATACAACCAAAAGGTACAATGAAAACACTTTGCCCAAGGCAGAATACGGGAATACAACAGGGACAGGAAACCTCCAAAAAAGTAAAGAGTTCTGACTTCCAGAATAAAAAAAAAAAAAAAAAAAGGTTTATAACTTACAGCCCTGGGAAAAAGTATCATACTTTGGATATTACCTAACACTGACTCCAAAAAAAAAAAAAAAAAAAAAAAAAGGTTTATAACTTACAGCCCTGGGAAAAAGTATCATACTTTGGATATTACCTAACACTGATTTTTTTTTTTCTTTCTGAGCTTTTGTTAAAATTAGTTCAGGACAACAGTATTTGGGATACAGCATTTGAAACCATTATTGGCTATCTGGCTCATTCTCTCCCCCACAAAGTGTGAGTGATACTTTCGAATGCCTCATTTGGTGTGGCCATTGCTATGAGCTGTTTCATGCACTGAACCAGAGTGGTGGATTGCAGATGAGATTTCTATTGCAGATGAGGTTCTACTCTGATGAAGTTAAAAACTTTTAAACAATAAATGATACAACTTGAAATTGTTTTGTGTACCTGGAACAGTTGGCAATCTCCATGGTTGGTCCTTCACACAGCCAACCTCCGCACTGAGGAGCGGGACTGTCACATACACGTGTCCTGCAGAGGCAGGAGCCAACACTGGCACCATCAGTGTGGGTGCAAGGTTTCCACTGTGACCACGTTCCAAAATGCCCATCCACTGTCAGATTCCTAATCTAGAAACAATACAACAGAAATGCTTACCTGAGGCCTGACAATTCCTTCACACGACCTCTTAATTCTGTAGTACATGGAGGTACAGCCTTCAGCCACTAACAATAAAAAAATACCTCCACTGGAGAGGTACACCTTCCAGAAAGGAAGCTCCCATTATAATGTCAGTAGCTGTATAATTCCCACCACCTCCAACCTATGTGGGCCACTGGATGTCACCACTACAGCAATAACAATAATCACAATTAACCATCACCTTTCGCAACCATGCCTGCCTACAGTGATTCAATAACAGAAAGTACAGTTTCACTTTCTCAGTTATCTTCTGATGACGGTTTTACCTGGATCAAAGGGAAGAGGCAGAAGAGCACAACAGTCTGGGGTAACAAAACTGGGTGAATTAAACTCAAATCTCCATGATGAGTGTCTTTTTTTGACAACAGCTTTTTGAAGCACATATCACATAGCAGCATTTCATACAAGTGAAATGTGGTTTTAAATATGACTCTCTAAACATTAGCTGTAATTATATTTACAAATCCTAAAAACACCTCCAAAAGGCAGCACCTAACCCTGCATGATGAGACAGTTTGCTCCCAGCGAAGTCAATTCTCAACTCCTTTCTCTGGAAGGGTCAGATCTTGACTGGAATGTTTCTATCATGCACAAGTTAATTAGAAAACTTCACCGACCAAGTGGGGAAAAAAAGTGCTAATGGAGATTGCAGCTACCTCCATGCGTGGTGGAACTTCTGAAGACATGGGGAATTCAGCTCTCATATCAAAGATGGGCTTTGATGTTATTAATTCTTTTAGCAAGGTGTTAATCTTGATAAATCTGTGATCATAAATGGAAATGGTGGCCACTTTTTCACTTAAATGCTACAGAATTTGCCTTTTGATTGTCATATTTTACCTTTCAGTTAAAACCAAAGTGCTAACAAATGCAAGCTAAATAGCATTTAAAATCACTCTTAGATAAAAATAAATGCGTATCAGTGGTAGTCAAGCATATTTTATCAAATGTGTCATAATGTAATATTAACATTTGCTTATACATTAAAGTAGGACCTAAAATTGCAGATTGCCATGAATTATGCGAAATGGTCTCCCTTTGCTATTTTTAGCATTGTTTCATTTTAAAAGTGGTAGGGAAGTGCATATTCCACTAATAACTTGAAGATACAAGAGATTCGATTACAGCAGAAGACATGTTTCCATTGCCATGCTGGGTGCTGGCTGATTCTTTCCACTGTGTTACAGGTTCCGTAATTTCACTATTAATTACATTTTCTCATGATTTGTATTTTACAGATACAGCTTCTCCACACAACAGCTATGCGTATATTCTGCCAGCTAGAACTGACATAACCCTAATTCATCATTTCAAAATTCTGCTGACAGCTGTTCACTGAAAAGAACTCACCAATTTTTGCTCGGGCAGAGTCTACACTGTTGTTTTTCATAAGACAACAGGGAATGCTTACTTCTCCGTTACACTGCTGGTCTAACAAACAGGTAGGGCAAAAACTTGCAATGATACATCCCCAATCTAAATAATGTCAAAGATGTGAAAACGTCTTTACCGCTTTCTAGTTCTATGCCGCATCAAAGCGTCTTTATTGTTGCACCTACAATTACAAACAAAAGCTGCAGTCCTCTATGGTTACCATAATTTATATCAAGTGGCAGGGAAAGTATTCATAAAACCTAGCTGAAAGCTAGAGCTCAAAATGACATACTGATGGCACTGATTTTTCCCCCCTGCTCCTGTAAATATCCCAGTGCCGTCTCTGCTGCTCTCCATGACTCACCTGCTCTGCCTCTCTATGAGTATCTGCCTTTCACAAGTGATATCAAACAATTTCATCACAGGACTACAGGAAAACAAAAGGTACTGATGAGGGGCCTTTTTCAGCCCTCACCAGAAACTATGTGCATTAACCCTTCACCATCTGACACACCTCAAGGGGAAAATCACAATCCAGCAACATGGCTGTACGTTCCTACCACGGCTACACTCTGCTTTCCCCTTCTACTACCCTCTTTTTGTCACCCTTTCCTTTCTGCAGGTACCACTAGTCCCTTCTTCCCTCTTAATGTCCAATGTTTTTTGCTCGAGCCTCTCTGCACCCACCTTGTCTTCGAGGTTTGTGCCACTGCACTCTGAGTCAAGGTCACATCTTCAGTGACCCAGCCCTTAGACCTGTCATGAGCAATTTGGTTTGAGATCACTTTGCATAGAATTCAGAGGCTCTGTTTTTTTCTGAAGCTGCTAATGGATTCAGGTAAGATCCCATAGTACACTCCTTCCCTGTGTGCAGCTGTAAAAATTAAGCCATTTCATGTCACATAATTAGGTAAAAAGAAAAACAACCCTGCCAACTTTTTAAAAAAATTATTTTTACTTTCCTTGTAAAAGCTTGTTGATAATGTCAGGCAGCATGTTTTTAAGTAATGGATTGCAAGTGTTCTCACTGGAAAATATTTTGGCAAAACAATGAACCTTCATTACTACAAAAAAATACTGGACGAACATTTTTCCAACTGGAAAGAAGCTCAGAGTAGATATATGCACCATTCTTTACTATTTGTATTCATGTACAATTGGTGTAGTCATGCCAACTGAAACAATAACCTAAAATATCAACTTGAAAATTAAATCAAAGAGATTTGTCACAAGTGATCTTCAAAGTTCAGAGAGACCATAATGCAGATGCTCAGCTACCTCTCCTAGGCCCCTCCCTGCTGTAGCATGACATGCCAAAAACATTCAGACATATGAATAATTCCCCAGGAAATCATTTCTCATGTGCAACTGGTCGCACTTTTAATTTTGGGCTAAACTAGTATTTAAACAGGCCTCTCTCTAATCTGAGTTTAGAAGAAACTGGTCAAGCATTAATCTAACAAATTTTCTATAGTGTTAAAAGAGATCAGTGTAGTTTTACTGACAATTAAGATAGTGTAACCAATTGGAACCAAAAGAGGGAGAGTAGAAGGTTTCTAACATTCTGTTATGTTCTGCCTGCAGCATTATCTTTAATGCATATAGTGAATGTCAAGGCTGCACGCAGCTCAGTAGCCTACAGAATGAAATTCATTACATCTTGGCTTATATATCCTGTGAATATGACACATAAAAATGCTATTAAAACAAATATTCGAAAGTCTCGGTAAGCAAAATCGTAATCGATTGCAGTTTGCCAGAATACAGTGTTATTTTAACAGAAATTTTCTATGAAAGTTTTAGATTTGTTCAATAATGTGTTATTAATGTTAGAGTTCAGGGGTTTAAGACAGTAAAGTGGTAAATCCACACTTTTCAATTTAGACAGTTAATTCTAAAATTTTCATTATATTACACAATCTCAGCCTGCTCAACTCCAAAACTCCTTTGGAGTCTCGCTAAATCTTTTCATCTCTGCAATTGTCATATAATAGATACTAAATAATCGTTTTTCCAGCTGAATGGAAAATAATTGAATTCTGCTTTCTAAACCACTCCTTCCTCCCTCCTCCAGCCCCTCTTGGCCTCATGTTTCGTATCTATAAAAAAATTAAGGGCTAATGCCAGAATTCAAAGACTAAGCAGTAGGCACACTACTCACGCAAATATCAACCAACCAACCCATTCCAGTAATCCTTTCTAACACACCACCCCAACTAGGCCACCATAACCATATAACCACATTTAGCCTGCGCGACTTGGAAATGAGAATAGCCTACAGTGCATGGAGCTACTTGCCAATCAGGGAGGCAAGGACTGCATTAGTGACTGAATCCAGACTTTCTCTGTGAGACAATGGCTATGTCTGTATTAGCGAGTGGAACACGCATAAACTGCAAATCTGGAAAATGAAGCGGCTGGTGTTGAAGACCTGACACATACACCATATGTATTTTGTGGGCTTTACTTTGGACTCGCTCTGGCCGCGGATCAAATGCCTAGTAGTAGCTGGAGCACGTTTTTTATTTAATTTCATTTGAAGTAATGTAGCTTGTATGCTTCAAGACTGCTTTGTGATGTGAACCAAAGCATAGTAGACGGGAAAAATCAGAGTATTTGCCCCAAAGCTGCTCCTGACTTGAGCTAAAATGCTAATGCAGATGAATCCAATGCAACCTTTTTTATTAGGCCACTATGTGCAAGCATGGATGCGAAGGACAGAACAAGATACTGATTAAAAAAATCACTAATTAATGTCAAACAGACAGTCAGAACACAGGAGCTAGTTCTCAAAGCCCTCAAAATCAGTGTAGCCATCTGTATAGATGAGGCTGCTGTAACACATGTAGAGATCACAAGTGAAAGCTAGAACAACTTTATAATGATTTTGCGCATCCTGAGTTCACTAAACACAACCCGACTTAAGAGACAGGAGTGTCAGTAAGATGTTAAGAGGAACTTGTTAAACATGCAGAATATAACATGGATGTCATATGAAGATAAATTCATAGATGCATGAGCTCCAGTGGAGACATGTTCAAGAAGTCCTTATTAGCGAAGAAAGCAGAATGGAGTTGGAAAGGTTCCATCTTCCTGAGCAGGAGGCAAAGACAAAGTAGCATCAATCTCCAAAGAAAAGAGCTTGGCAGCACTAGGAAGATCCTTCCTCTTTTTGTGCTCTTTGGAGTGAGGGAAAAGGATATTAGAACAACGCTGGAACCACATTAAAAAGGAGATAGATATATATATATATATACACACTTTGGGTATTTTATTATTTATTAAATTTACTCAAGTTATTTTTTAAAAGAGAAGTGTTAAGTCACTGGAAATATTAACACTAAGTTTATTATAATTATGATTCCTGTCATTTATGTGGTTAGACTTAACTCACAAAATTCACCCTTCCAATTCACAGACTTTGCAAGATGCTATATGGACTTTTACATTAGCAAAAAATATACTAAAAGGGAAGATTATTCCACTAGTGATTACATTTTGTCAAAGTACAAAATAGAGAATAATTCTGCAGAGAAAAATTTGTCAGTATCTCTAATCTTGGTGAACATTTGCTTTCAAGGTGGGAACACAGGCATTATAGGTAAAAACCAACTACTCTGTGAAAGTACTATAAATCTGATGGGAAGGCTCGAGGACAATGGCATTAAATACAGTTTTCTGAGCTTGAAATACCTATGCCAGCTCATTTACATAAATTTCACATGGAATCAAAAGTTGTAAGAGATAAATGAATGACTTACCGGACACACAGTGATGCTTTGCTCCCATTGACTCATGCTCAGACTTTCTTCCAGGGTTGTGCATTTCTTCATCACCATGTCCCAGCCACAATAAGGGTCTTGGGATCCAATGCACGCACTGCGAATGAAAACCAGTCAGAAAACATGAACATTTATCTTCATCTGCACTAGTCAAAGATCTCTAAATAACTATGTGGTGTCTCTTCATATTTCATAGACTTAAAACAGATAGTGAAATTAATGCCTGTTGTGGCATGGCACAGATGAAATGACAAAACAGAAGAAAAATTAATACGAATGACTACACAAAGCTAGGATTTCTTTTTAGTGCATAGCTGAATTTCTGGCTGCATGCATGGTATGTTGTCAAGACTGATTATTGTGCTTAATTACTAGAGAAATACAGCAATTCATAAAAAGCATATGTTGTTTGCTCCAAGCAAAGAAGTTTTCAGGATTTACAGTTCTTACACTTTCCTTTGAGTTTTGGAATTACAGTTATCGCATTTGTCAGAAATCGGATTGCAATGTCTACTCTTTGAAAACTAATTAGAAATCCTTCTGATTTGCCTTCTGCACTTCTATAGAATCTCTGGACTTAAGTTCAAATGAGTGCTGGTGGCTGCCATCACACCTCTTACATATCACATAACACCCTGACATGCCCTCCTAGTAGCACATGAGGAGGAAAAAAGAAGGTTAGAGAGAAGGATAGTAGTCCAGCTTCCTACAGACTCTGAAAGACCGCAGTACAAAACTACAAATTCTTTTCTCTTTTTAATAGTAGCTTTGTCTTGCTACTGCTAGGTCAAGTATTAACAGAAATGCAATAGGTCTGGAGCTTCATAGATAAAGATACATAAGAAAGGAGGTGGAAGTACCATCATAGTGAAACATAATTGTTTTAACACTTGTAAAATTACCTATAAATTACACAAAAAAATAATCAATTTTAAAAAAATTGTCTAGATTATAAACAATGCTAGACTGATCATTCTTGTTCAACTGAAATCCATGGCCATTATCATTCAATCTTTAATTGTCTCTTCACATCACATTTGCCCAGTGAAAGGCCACAAAGATGATTAAGAGACTGGAGCATCTCTCCTACAAGGAGATGTTAAGGGATCTGGGACTGTTCAGCCTGGAGAAGACAATACTCAGAGGGGATCTCATCGGTATGTACAAATACTTGAATGGAGAGTGAAAATAAGTGTCTTTTCAGTGGTGCCCAGTGACAGGACTAAAGGTAGTAGGCACAAACTGAAACACAGGACGTTCCCTCTGAACATCAGGAAACACTTTTTTACTGTGAAGGTGATTGACCACTAACACAGGCTGCCCAGAGAAGTTCTGGAGTCTCCTTCCTTGGAGATACTCAAAAGCCACCTGGACATAGACCTGGGAAATTGGCTCTAGGTGACTGTGTTTGGGCAGGGGGTTGGACCAGGTGACCTCCAGAGGCCCCTGCCAACCTAAACCCTTCTGTGATTCTGTTGTCCCAAATCCTGTGTTTTATTCATGTTTTTATTTATCTCTGGCATTCCTCACGCAGCTCCATGCTCACATCAAACAAAATGCAGACTCACTAATTCCCTAGTACGCTATTCCACAATATCACAGAGGATTCTTACTGCTTATAAATTTCAAAAATTAGTTTGTACAGTACACTTGGCGATGCAGATTGCCAGTACTATGTGGGAAGACAGTTCCCATCTGCAAAATGGGCACAGAGTAAGAGACATAATAGCCAAAACTCCCTAGGTACCCCTAATTAGACTGCCAGTTCAAAGAGAAAGCTTTTGGTTTAGGGGATTCAGTGTTCAGAAGAGAGTTCCCACTGATGGCTCTTGCAGCTGTGAGCACTTAGCATTTTTGTAACTCAGGCTGCACATGTTTCCATTTAACTATCTAGAAAGTGAGGAGGAGAATTAATACAAATGATGTTAAATTTTAAGTGTCTTGGTCTTCCAGTGTTTTCAGGACAAGATGTTCAGTGTTCTCCTTCACAGTATCTCTGATAGAGCACGTATTTTATGAAAAAAAGAATACAAAACAAAATCAAAGGCTGACATAATGCATAGTTGGATGCACTAGCCATGCCATTTCCCAAAGGAGAATTGCTCACTTTGGTCAGTATTTTTGAATATAGTTATTATGTTTTAGACACTTTTTATTAAAAAATAAAACCATTTTAGAAGTCAGGATCCTTTCACTTCTCTATCCTTCTCTATCTTCTCTTCACTATCCTTTCACACTCCCTCTTTTCTGGGAGTAAGGTGATTCTTCTCCCACTCTGCTCTTAGACCCCATTTCCTCTTTTGCCGTTGTTGCCACATGACTTTCCACTCAGGCAAATCAAAATGCCTTGCACCTTTCATCACAAATCACCTAGAAGTTATAAATAGGGCACTAAAAGCATATTTCAACCATTCTCATAACTTTACGGTATCAGAATACATCCTAGTTTCATGGAAGAAATGAAGTTAAAAAAATGCTGTAAAGTCTTTGCACTGCTGGCACAAAGCTTGTTCCATCACTTTGTGGACACTGAACGTGGCTATTTCTGTCAGTGACCAGGTTTGGAGAGCACTGCAGCAAGATAAAATGAAGTGAATCTTTTCAGAATTTAGTTAAGAAGGTCCACTGAGCATATGAAAACTATGATTTTAAGAAATTAATAAATCAGCCAGCCTCTGCGGAATACTAACTGCAAAGATCTTCCTCCAAAAATAGGAGACATTATCAGTCGTCTTTAGTTTTTTTTTTTCTTTACACTACAATACATAAACTAACCCTGGAAACATATGGACTATTGTAAATAAAACAACAGGAAATTTTGTCTGAGAAGTATTCCTCACATGAAAAACTCTAGTTTTGGCTTTTTAAAAATTTTATAATGTTCTAATTGATTGTTCCAAATAGTGTTATATCTAAGTCTCATTTTGTAAAAATTTTAATTTCTGAAATCTTATATTCAGACATGAAAATCATACCACAGAAATATAGTCTGGCATCGTCACCCTCTTTCTGGCATTTCAGTTCACCATGCCAAATATATTCATGAAGTGAGGCAGGACCTGTCTTAAATAGCTGCCCTGTTCTCAGGTATTGGCACAATAGTCCTTTTCTATTCTCCTCCTTGCCTCAGAGGCCTCTCAGAGGCTTTTCTTATTTATTTATTTTAGATCATTTGCTTAGATCACCAATATCTCTGAAAAGGGGATATATTATCTTTTAAATGAAAAGAAGAAAAGAGGAAATATGTGGGTAAATTTTTACCCATATTTGCTTAATTATTTCAATTTTTAAAAACATTTTCTTTTCTTTGAGGGATAATTTAATATGTGAACAATGGCAGTGAATTATTTTGATCTGCTATGCCTAGATAAAAAAAAAAAGATACAGGAAACAAAATAAGTTTATGAATAGAAAATGAGGACAGAATAAAACTTCTAAGTACCAAAATATCAGAACTTCCATCTGGAATGTGAAATGTAAAGGGACTATTATTAACTCACAATTACATGTCCTGACTGTGCTCCAGCAATGAAAATTTAATATTGTTTTAACTCTTTTTTTAATGAACCTGTCTCCCAAGACACAACAGCAAGAAGGCCAGCTTCAGTGTGTACATGAAACAACAAAATAAATGGTATAAAATGGCTGTCAAACTCATGTAAGGAAGGAAAGTCGAAAATTAGATACCACTACAAATCTTTATCCCTCTTCCTCCAAACCTCTATCTAAATTAAAGGTGCTACTCTTGAAAAATTAGATAAATTTTAAAATTAGTATCAGGTCTTTCTGGTAAGAGGGTCCTTTCAGACAGCGTCACTGGAAGTAGCAGAGCTGATAATGTATTAGCCATCTTGTTTGTGGAAGTCTATGTTACATCTCAATTTCACCAGAGGTGAAAATGAATGTCTCATCTGTTACTCCCCATAGGTACCAGCCCACATCTCTTCACCATTTGTCCTGGCACTGCTAAAACTGGCAGTTTTGAGCAGGAAGGAAATTTAGGAATAAAAGTGAATTGGTTCATTCTAAGACTCTTGATGCCAGTTACCTTGTCGAGTCATCACTCTCTACAAAACCATTCAACAGTTTTTGGCTTCTACTGATTGATTCTAATTTTCCTCTATGTTGTCTTTTCACATTTTTTACCAAATGTAAATGATAGGTAGTTGAGAGTGTCTCCTGCAAGGCTTTCATTTGGCTGTGATGGTTTGGCATGCCTACTGTCATGCAACACTTAAACAATGGATTTTGACTGACTAGTAATAGAACGGTAAGTCACCTCACTCTAAAGCAAGCTAGAAACAGCAGATCATTTTCTTCAGCTATTTTATAATTATCACCAAGCAGGTTAGCAAAACTGCTGTGCTTCAGTTACATTTGAAATGATTTATTCAGACAGAAAATGAGGCAGAAATGAACACCATTCAAAGCAAAATAGATAAAAATCCCGATACAATTTTAGACTAAAAAGAATTCCTTATGTGTGCTTCAAAAAAAAAAATCCCTTAAGATTAAAATCTACATCGAGATACCATTGATTTCAAAGTGAGTTTTGGAACTCCTTTCAGGGAAAGAATACATTCCCATATCCATATCCACTGTAAATGCTGATCGGGTATTGTCTTGAGCTGTAACGTTTTATTCAGGGAATATACAAACATAAGAGACGTACCTTCTGAGGCCATTCAATTAAGTATTTTTCTGTCTTTACCCAAAGACAGCATTTTGAAGAACAGAGGCTATTTCAGTCTCCTGACCCTTTCGATTTTTTTTTTTATTGGGAGCCATGCCTACCTAGTTCCAATTACTGTCAACTGTGATCTGGACACTTTGTATACCAGGAACTGAACTGGGGTCACCACCTTATTTCACAGAAGCCAGATTTCTCTCTGCAAATTTGAACAGACAATGGAAGACAAAAGCCTGTCTCATGTTCCAAATGCACTGTGCTATCCATTTCTGAATGAATACATGAATCTGATATTAGACTTCTGTACAAAGGTACCTATCAGTGTTTTCATTACTACTGGTTTTGTAGATATATGCACATATACACACGTGTGTGCAATGAGGAACCAGGATCTAAAGATAGAGATGAATGGTGAATAAGAACATAAACTCTATGCACACCATTTATAAAGTCCTAGGAGCTCAAATATTTGGAAGCCTGTTTAGCCCTTGCCTGTTCCATTAAGGAGAATAAAATCCTTTAATCATCTCAGTCACTCTGTGTGGACAATTGTTGCTTCCTCTTACTTGAATTTCTGTAGGGCAATCAAAATCCTTCTAGGTACAATTCAATCTTGCAACAACCGCTGACACTATTAGCCTTAAAGATCCTTCCTTCAAATCCAGAATCAAGAACTTATACATAATTTGTTTAGTACAGTTGTTTATACTACAATTCTCTGAATATTGGTGGTTCCAAGTGGCTTGGAACAAATGCAAAAACAACTTTCAGAGCATGCTCTCTACCAGAGAATGAAGGCTTACTGTTCACTGTAAAGAAATAACATCTGGGGTCCCCATCCACATCAATCACCTGAGACAGCTTCCAGCCCTTCTGATTAGGAGGTAGAAGCCTGGAAATGCTGGGACCACCAGGTGCACCTAGGATTTTCAAAGCCCTTTTGACGGGCTGAAACTAGATCCTGCAAATCTGTGATTTGCAAACAGGCTCTGAATATCTGAGCTGCCTAAGTAGCAAGGGAACCCAAAAGCAACAAATTTAGGGACTTTCCTCCAAGTTTATGTGTTGCTAGACCAGAACAGCAATAACAATGATTGCCCAAGCTGGACACATTTGCTTCCATATGGCCTTCCCACGTCTTTAAAAGACCTGGGCATCTTTAGCAGTTATAAATGTAAACAGGGTACACGACTGCCATATCCTTTTAGTCCGCAGTAACCTAGGTTCTTTTGAACTTCAACGTTGAAGTTAACTTTATACTAGAATATGAATCAACTATAAAGAGAGCAGTCCCAGATACTGGATGTACAACCCAACTCCTTAAAAACATGAGCCAGATATCACGTATTCCAACATTCTGAGGGCACCACTACCTCTCATTCCAGAAGTAACTTTAGAAACCTCCACCGGCCTGACAACATACTATGAGGAACAGATGGCCTTCAAAGCCACTCAGTTTGGGCTTATAAAACTGGAGCATCCAAACTCCTGTCCTGGAATCCTTCCCACAGCTCACACTGTTGCATCAAGAATATTCTCTTTCACACTCTTACATTCAGGTCAATAGTGGACTATTAAAATGTCCACAAAAAAAGATTATAGAATATTAAGAGAGCTGCAAATAAATCACTTGAGAAAACAACTGGTGTGTTATGCAGTGCACAGTAAGCTGAGATGCTGGCCTGTGCTGGCCTGACTAAGTAGTAATCCAGTATGTGATAAATTATTTTAAAATAAAAAAAACTACCACATTTTTGCCTTCCCCCCGCCCCCCCCCCTTTTTTGTTTTTACAGTCTAATCCCTTTAACTTCTGTTTCCAGAGAACTCACTTGCCAAGTACCAAATGACTAGTGAAACGATCTCTTGAAAACTGGGTTGGTTTAAACATGTGAAGGTGATTTTCAATAAAAACTTCACTGAACTTAGAATTCCTCAAACTTTCGGTATTTTTTAAATGAATTACATCATGACATATGAAAAACACATACTCATTTTAATTCTTTTTTATTCTTAGTTCACTTCTTTATGAAAAAAAACCCATATCCTTCTAATAAAACCCAAATTGCGAATATGGAGTCAAGTCCATCTGGTTTTCTTACAACTTTGCAAACTAAAATGAAAAGACATTTCCCTTTTCCTCATAAGGCTAGTTTGAGACATACAATGTGAGCAGGCTGTAAAATTCTACCTGTTCATCAAAATTCCTTCTTGTTTGCCAAAAACTGTGTGCTTACAATACATACATGCACAGATCAAACACTTTATAAGGAGTCATGAGTACTTCAGGTGCAGCAGCAAAATGTAAATGCATAGTTTATCTCTGATTTGTTTTGTGGGCCGACAAAGACACTAGCTGCAAAAACCTTGGTCTTCACAGAGGAAGAAATATAGGTCAACTTTGGACCTATAGAGCTTGAATTGATTCCTTCCTCAGTATAGTACTCATATTGTACTTCTTTTGAGGGACAAAAAGTTTCAACCTATTTCATAGTTGTGCTGACTTTAATAGTGTTCTCATAAGTTCATACCAATTGCAGATAATTTTGCAGTGTATCTAATACCTAAAAAAGACTTCCCATTTTCCAAATGTGCTTATAATCTAGTCTTGTAGCCAGGAAAGATTATGGTTTATCACAGTCTGGAAAAATTATGGGGATTCTGATTCTGGAATATTACTCTGGAATCAATAATTCAGATCAGTCCTCATGTGGTTCCAACATTCTAATTCACTAGTGTGTTTCTCTGATTTAAAATGGAATAAAGCTTGCATATTTTGAAATACAGAAACCCACCTGGATAGCTAAAAAGAACTATTCTGGAATGATTATTTCAAAACAGCAATTTCAATTCCATGTGTTGGTAAGCTCTTCTGGACACATTAGCACCTAGTAATAGTTTAGACCACATTACTCATTGCTAACTTGTATAATATTAGTGTACATAGGAATAATGTTTCTACTATGTAATGATAGTCAGTGTTTGATTACCAGGAAAACAGGTTTGTACTGAATGTGAGAGTACTTCTGAGGAAGAAATGTCCACAGCTTAGGCAAAATAAAGGAATGCAACAGTGGTTGAAATACTTAATCCAATAATCTTGCTGGAGTTCTAGGAATGAAATAAAGCATAACCGAATTTGCAGTAATAGTTTTCTTCTGTCAGTTAATCCAGCACCCTTCTTAGTACTATGCTGCTACAGTTATCTTTTCCACATGCACAGATTGCTTAGTTGATGGTTAACAAAGAAGCCAAAATAAAAATTATGGAGGACAAAGAGAGAAAAGTTATGGTTACGGTTAGCTATGATAACATTACTTAGCAAAACAATCTTGTGACCCAATAATCTTTTAAGTACATAATGTAAACAAAAATACCAAACAAATTGCAGAATTTTTTTTTTACGGCAGAGAAGTCACTGTGTGTACAGCTTTTAGCAGATGGCACTATCTATTTACTTAGATATAATGTCACAGTAAGATTAGTTTTCAAGCCTTTCAAGTAACATTTTGCACAACACTGGGCTGATACAACCTTTCATTGCTCCTACTTTCAGAAGTGATGCACTAAAAACTCCAGTACAAATTATAACATTGACAAATTTGCCTCAGAGAAATCACTGCCATCCAAGGTTGCTTTTAAAGGCTACAGCTGCCAATGAGAGAAAGCTGACTGGTTCCTTGTTTCAGGGGACAGAGTTCTAACCTCCCTGCTACAGATCTCATTCATTATTACAGAAAACAGCAGAATTAAGACAGACATTCAAAACCATTCAGCCATTGGCAGAAGTCATCAGAAGACACCCCCACACCCCCCCATGAAAACTGCCAATCCAAATAACTACCAGAGACAACCCATAAACAATTATAAAATCATAGTATAATAGAAACTGCTGAGCAACCCAAACTGCAGGTGTGACAACAAGCTCTGCTTGTGGCATGGTCTGCTGTCACAGTAACAGTGCACTGAACTGCACCTAGAATACCCACACAAAATTAACCAAACTTAGCCTCCAAATGTAAATCCAAAAGGGCCACTGAAAATAGTGTTTGTGGGAGCAAAACCATGAACTGGTGTAGAACAGGACTGTCATAAATCAGAGGGAATGTCTGTGTAGAGGCAATACTGTGTCACAGTGAACTCCACCACAAGAAAGTGCTGGAGGAACAGATTTACATGGAAATATGAATTTGCTAACTATGTAAAGCATATCAGAGTGATAATGAAGGAGACATAATAAACTACAAATAAAAGCAAAAACCACATGCTTTGGAGGCTAGTACATGGAGACAAAACAAGGAATAATGAAATAAAAAATAGACAATCACAAGAAAATTATCTTGACATTGAGATATTAGCTTGTGGAACAGTCTGCTCAACAGAAGGACTGAAGTTGCATTGTCTGAAAGCATTACAGTAAACCTAAACAAAATGATTAGAAAAGTTTAGACGGTGAACACTCTGCCATTGACACAAAAGATCAGAGTAGATGAGCTAGTACATCTTCAGCCTTTTACCTTTTTTAAGGTTGTTATTCATGCACAGGCATGATCTATTTCTCAACAACTCTGTGAAGCAGATATTGAAGACTACACTTGATCTGGAGAACAAAGTCTAGTTACTACTGATGGAAGTTCAGAACACAGCCTTGGTGGAGTTATACAGCCCTAAGTATAAATGTGAATAGATATAATTAAAATAATCTCAAAAAAGAACAATGCCCTAAAGCATTACCTGAGGTAAGGTTTACCCATTACTCTATCTACCCATTGCTATCCTATAAAAGTGATAGTTGGCAACATCTAATGAGAATGTATTAAAGCACTCATCAATGTAGTGACTTTTTCTGATGTTTTATCAGTGAAATTTATAGTGCCAAGTAAGGTACCAATACTCTGTCCATGTATCAAGAACAAAATATGTTTGAAATTCAGCATAAGCCAGGAAAAAACTAGTCAAGCCAAAAGTAAGCATGTCAAGGGTTAGGGCTGGGCTGGCCACTCTATTAACCCTTCTCCCTTCGCAAAGGGGAAGAGAAAGGGAATAAGGAAGAGAGACTTAGGGATTGGAAAAGAAAACTAAAACTGCTGTAATGAAAATAGTTAACTTACTGCATCCCCAACATGGTACACTAGATTTCTGCTGAACTTCTGCTTTCTGAAAGATTATCTCTGCATTTCAAAATGACCCGAGTCCCTAACGATGGATGAGAAGGAGATGCCTTATTTCATCTATATGACATCTGTAAATCCTCTGCTTTCTCACAAAACAAAGCTAAAAATTGCTGGTGAACGCTTTAACCAAGAAGCAAGCATGGATGGCACGCTTTCGATGCAATGGATATTTAATTATTACAAGGGAAGTCATACAACTACAAAAGATATGACAGAAAAACCCCACAAGGAACAGTTTTATCTCCTTATAAGTAAGTAATTCCAGTGAAAGATGAGACTTTGCATACCTCTGGGCAGCGGAATAAATTATCGTCTGAGCAGGATTTGAGTTATTTAACTACTGGTTCTACTCAGTAAAAGGGGAACAGCAATGGGGGAGGGGGGGGGTGTTGGGTTTTTTTCTTTGTTTTGGGTTTTTTTGAACAAAAAAGAAAGCTCTCAAAATCTTGATGATTAGACCCCACTGCTCAAACAGGGAGAGTGATGCCTAGCTCACAGCCATGCATGGTGTTCGTGATTTGAGACAGCAGTTCCACACTACAAGGGCAAAAGTATGTTTGGGGTCTGCAGCCAGGATAGCACTGATGTGCCTTAGGAACTGTCCTGACAGAAGCACAGGTACCAGCGACCTTGCAGGACCTCCGCCCAGGCATCAGCTAAGCAGTTGCTCTGGAAGCCTCATCTCTGTATTTCAGAGTTCACACCTCACTAATAACATAATAAGGCTCCAGCCTTGAAAAGTTTGGACTGTAGGCTTAGTGTAAATACGGGACACCCATATTGTTGAGCCCTCTGTATTTATGATTGTCATCATGGATGCACAGACCCAAAGAAAGCTTGATCTCCCTTTCTGAAATAAACACACCTATTTAGAGAAACATGTTCAATGTCTTGTATAACCAGAATGGCATACTCATGTCATATTCAAGAAAAGAGAGAAGCACGAGAATGTGTCATTAAGTTTTTTACTTCAGATATACACAGATGCATACATATAACCCTTCAGATATGTAAGTCGTTCATGTAATGAAAAGGAGGAAACAAAACAAAAAGGGCTATAGGACCACCACAGATCCTGTTTAAACTCACTAAACCAAAGAAAGATCCAACTTGGTCTATGTTGGCCCCTAAACTTCCAAAAAGCTTCGGGCAGAAACTTGCCTCTGTGTAACGTTTCCTTAAAGCAAACTTCGCAGGACTTCCAAAGGGGCTTTGAATGTCCTATCACCTCTATTTTAGTAGAAAATGCCTAAAGTATGCTACGTAAGTCACCATAAACAGGAAGGGCTGGTAAAGAACTGTAAGAAGAATACTGCCCTTTCCTGGCCTACTCCAGGCCTTTTCCAGGGCACACCTTTTCCTTCAGTCTTGTTCTCAACCCAGCAACTTTTCACCTGCTCCTGCATGGCACCCAGCCCCACAAAGAGCCAGGTCCCTTGGAAAGTCCTTCCACTGTATCCAAACCACAGATCTACATCTGTGTCCTGCAGTCACCTTCCTGCTGTGAGAATGTGCGTGGTCCCTCTCACAGCCAGAAAGGTCTCCACCTGCAAATGGTCACTGCCTTTCACGGGAGGTATAATCTCTCTGCTGCGAAAATACATCTCCGTGATCCTGAGAGTAGCAGCCAAGAAAGGCAACTGGGAGCCTTTCTTCCTCCTTTAAGAGACCAGCTTTTCAAAGGAACGTATATTAAACAAGCTGAAAGCAAAGCAAGCTAAAAACCAACCAGATGCATGTCACACTTCTCAAAAAGCTCATCACACTGGTTCATCTGACATAAACCAGAACAATTGCACTGAATTACTGAAACCACACTTACACCAAAGGGAAGATACAACTAATTAGATGAAATTAACAGTCTCTAATAGCATATGTTTTGCAACCCAGAAGTACTTCTGGATAACCTATAGAAAATGCTGTATGCTCAACTTAAAAATCCTTTGCCATAATACAGTCTAATACCGAGTGATAATTTGAAAATTATTTCTCGTTTGATTGAACAACTGTTAGCTGCATAACACTTTCACCTAGTAGAATATTTACATTTATTATGGTTTCCTTATCCAGCACTACCTTTAAATACCCACTTTTCCAGCTAGTCTTAACTCTCAGTGCATTCAATGCAGTTTTTTTTTCTAAACCCACAGATACTGTTTACTCATTTACGATAGTTTAACCCTCCATCCAAGCTAAATTTGTCCAAGTTTTAAGCTCTAAATATATTAAACCAGTAGTTGTATTGCACATTATCAGTTACTTGTTTCCTGTGTGAACCACTTCTTACTGTTTCATTTTACAAATCAGAATCTGTATGACAAACATCAATGCAATTCCTTGAGAGTCTCATCTAGTCCTATCGAGGTAGTACATGGAGTCAGAGACACTTCTGATAAACTAGAGGAAACTAATTGGATTCTTTCTTACAGTCATTTTTCATTCCCATTTTTCTGCAAACCGCACACTGCCCCCACCCCTCCACCCCACCACTGCTGGCATTTTTCTCCAGTCAAATCAAACTAGCTGATTCTTCATACCTGTATGTTTTGTAAAAGAGACATCTCTTCAGGGGCACCTTAATCACATGTTCCTGGAGACCCACAAAAAGGACACTCTGGCTGTGCAGGATCTGAAGGCTCCTGATGGGCTCTCGCTGACTTTTCGGCAGGAGTTCAATTTCCTCCAGCAGGCAGCTGCTTGAAGTCTGGTTCACTGGGGCAAGTACCTTCTTAATAGTGCCATAGTCTGCCAAGGCAAGAGGAATGAGTCACTAAGCATCATACTAGCAATTATACCTACTTGATGTCATTCAGTGAACAAATCTTTGCCCAGTGCTGGTTGTTTTCAGTGAAGCTTCAGAACGTGGGAGTACCTCAAATGGAGTTTCCTAAATTGTTTACAGTACAGTAGAAAAAACTTGAAAACAGCCATTAAAGTTTTCTATGTGGTGTAATACAGTAAAAAAGAATTTTATTAGTGTAGAACAGACTTCACAACAGTAGTCACTAGAAAACAAGCTTTCACAGTCTGGCTATTACAAATGCACATTGACAGCAAGGGTTACTGATTTCATTTTACCAGAACGTACTACACTTTACTATGTTTAAAGCAGTTTAAAAGCAATAAAGACCATCATTTTCCCAGTCTGTCTCAAAATTCTATGGGGTTAAAAACTACATTTTTTTAGATATGTATCATATAATAAAGCAGATATACATGAATACCTGACGGTCTTGAGTTTAAATGAACACAATAAAATGAGGCTACATCCCTTCTTCCTTATCTTGATTTTGACCTCTGAAAAATCATATCATTTTGCATTTGCTCTTCACTTCTATTCTTATCGCGATTTCTAAGCAAAGACAATTAGGCATCACAAACTCGTATCAGACAACTGCTGAGGCTTCTGATTCATGCAAAGTTTTAAAACAATTTTAAAATATAAAAGATCATTTATTCTGAACACAAAGGACCACATTCTCACACTGATAAAAATTTTAGGTAGCTGTCTGACCAAAACTGCTGTCTGATCAAAACTGCTGCCTGACCAAAATTTTGCAACCTTCTGTGTGCCAGCAAGAGCAAATGTTAAAGAGCCAAAACTGCAAACACATATTGAGATCAGTTCTTACTCATGTGAAGTTTCAAAAGGCTGTAACCTCTCTTGTGAGTTGGGAACAATGGCAAAAGAAATTTTTGGGATGCTCTGATCCGGATCCCAGTTAGTACATTTTTTGCATGATTAGCACAAGGCCACAGGCTTGGTGGACTGCAGTGCAGGGTCTCAGCACGGTCTGGCCCTGCCTTGGTAAGAGGTGGCTTTAGATGTGGCAGCAAAGGTCTGGTGGCCACATGCCTGTGGCTCCTTGTGCCGGCTTTGATCTGGGAGTGCTTGGGGCAGTGGCTGGCACCCCTATACAGTCACTGTGGGACAAACAGCCCCTCTGGGATAATGGGGCTGGGGGAGAGCAGCATGCAGCTCCCAAACTTTGCCTGGAAAGTGATGAGGAACAGCAAGTAAGTGACCTTACGAAAATACAAAAAAGTAGCCTCAAATAGGCTTCAGAACTGAAGAGGAGGTGTAGAACACAAGTAGTTAATTTCTGTTAAAGTCGTCGTCTTCTCCCCCTTCCTGAGGAAGATTGAATAGTCAGTCTTAAGATCTGGAAAAGTACTGGAAAGGGGACCATAACATCAAATAATAGAGGGAGTTAGCAGGAAGTTTACATGTAAGATTTTAACCATATTATTAACAAAACTTTAGATAATATGGACTTAATTTTATTAGACAGTCAAAACTAATTAGGTGAACCAGAAATGCTTAGCTCAGTATATTAAGTGCATTGTCCTTTGTCCATAACAAAATTTTGAGTGTAACAGATTATGTCTGCATGTTAAAGTCTTCTGACTGACCTCTCAATTCTTAATATAATCACTTCATATTACTGTTTACATTTTCCTCCTTTCCTAGTATAAATAGGCTTGTCAGGATTTTCTGTATGTAAGAGTATTGTTAGAAAAAACATTTCAGCAAAGGACAATTTTAAATTTCATTAGAATGTAACCTTTTTTATATTAAAAAAGTGTCTAATTTGACTAACACTTTTTTCCATGCATCCTAAAGTACAGTTATAGTAAAAAATTAATTAAATCTTGGCCAAGAGTCAGTTCTGTCTCACGATTAAATGATAACCGGGTCAGCTGAAGAGTGCAACAAGCAGTGTTTCACTGGTGATTGCTGGATGCAAAATCTCAACTATAATTACAACAAGTTTCGAGGTCTAAATATGTTCTAAGAAGTGCCTAGAAAAAAAATCAGCCACCGAGTGAAAAAAAAAAAAAGATTTTCTGGAGCCCAAAGTTTGGAAAAATGTACTAAAGAGGAAGAAGAGAAGCAGCAGTGAGATTATTTTACAGAAGTAAATGAATTGGTATCACTTTATAGATCAGTTAGTACCACTCTGTGTCCCTTATCTAACTGGCAGCCAACAGATTCAGTATGGTTCCTGATACTTTGCATTTGGCTTACCACCTTTTTCCTGCATGAGACAAAAATCATATACGCATTCAGCATGTGCTTCTTGTACAGACTAATATTTCTTACTGCCACTGCATTGGCTCTGGCATCTACAAACCATCTCACTTGCTATCAACTACCCCAAGATAAAAAAGAAGAAAGAAACCATGACTGAAGGCCTCCTTCCCCATGCCTATATCCACATTTAATTAAGAAATGCAGCTTTGGAGAAAAGATTACGATCAATACCAAATGTTTTGTGTTTCTTTTCTCCTCAGTAAATCTGTTTATTCTAGAGTGCAGAATTACAATTTTTTTTTATTTTCAGGTCTATGACTTGAAGAATATGGTTACAGCAGCATACTACCCTAGAACGAAATAAAATATTCTCACTTTCAGAACTGCTGCACTAATACCTTCCCCAAGACAGCTGTTATTGCTGTTGTTCTTCCTTCTCATCTTGGTATATAGTCTCCGTTCCTCCCATTTCCCCTTGCTTTCTTTCAGCATCTTCCAAACCATTCCTTTCCCATTTGTTGTCTAAGAGGATCAGCCGTCATACAGAAATGTCAAAGTCATAAATGACTGGGCTTTCACTGAAGAAGCAGTGCCAGAGATCTCACAGATTATCAGGAAGAAACGCTCTTCTTCACAGCAGCAATGTGGGTCATATGCAAGTTCAGTAAAAAGGAATAAAATGTTATCTACCTCTGAGTCGGTAAACTATTCTGACCTTCTACAACCTGTCTCCTCTGCTTTCAACTCCTCCTGCCTATGACTGATTTTTCATGGACCATCTCACCCAAACAAGGGTGAGGATCCGTTTATAATCTACAACTTTGACCGAGAAACAGATTTAATTGGTTGCTATGTTCATCAGATTATGGTACACAGCAAAAGTATGTAGCTATCAACCTCCTCAAACTGGAGGAGTAATACTGGCTATACCAGGCTACATTCCTTCTTACTTATCTTGATTTTGACCTCTGAAAAATCATATCATTTCGCATTTGCTCTTCACTTCTATTCTTATTGTGATTTCTAAGCAAAGACAATTAGGCATCACAAACTGGTGGCAATCAGCCATTGCATCAGTACTTTTAAAAGCCAGGTGCTTTGCTCCAATGTTTCTAATTCTGCTATGTGTGCAACAGTATGTATCCAGTCTCCAGCAAAGACTCCGGATTTCCTAAAGAACCTGCAAAAGTCCCATCTTCAAAAGTTTTGTTTGCTCAGTCATTTTCACACCACAGTTGTAAAGCAAAATAAAGAGAGAAGTAGGGAGAGAAATTAATTTGAATACGGCTCTGGGGCACGGACATTTTCAGACCTGTCAAAATCTTTGAAGTGAATATTTATAATCAAACTAAACTGACCATTTCTGACAAGAAATAGCTACGAAGAACAGTAAACACAGACCTTCCTAATGGATGCAACTTTCTTGTCATGGACATGGGGAAAGTTTCAGTTTCATCACAAATGTCATGGCTGAGTCCAACAGCTATTTAAGAATTCCAGTGAATAGCATCTTCACACCCTGAGCATAAGCAAGACATGCTGGAATAGATCCAGATACCTGACAGCCCTGGTTTAAGGGTGACCGAGTATATACGGGAGTAGTAAAATACAATTACATTGTCCACAATGAGTAAAATATAATGACATTGGCAAGAATGAGTAAGTAATGTGCTCTGTTAACTTGTGCTGCAATACCTTTGAAGAGACCTGCAAACCCAGCAACTGAACATTAGAAATCTAATCACTGTGAAGAATGATGAAGGGGAAAGAAAAATCCTATTTGAAATATTACTGTGGAATGCATAGGAGACTATGAAGAACTTAATGGAAAACTTGCGATGGAGTTGTTGAGAACAAGCTTGGAGGCAACAGAGTTTGTAATGAACAAAATGGCAATGGGTCAAAATCGAAGGATGATCCCTGAAACTGAAAAGCAAAATTTAAGATGTGAATGGTATGAAGCACAGCCAGCAATGAAGAACACTGCAAGAGCGTGGCTGAAAGCTTTGTAACATCTGTGGTGCCACCTGCAAGGGAAAACTGAAAATGAACACACAAACCAAACAGAAGATTCTGCGTGGCTGAAAGCTTTGTAACATCTGTGGTGACACCTGCAAGGGAAAACTGAAAATGAAAACACAAACCAAACAGAAGATTCCACAAACTAACAAACTTGTAATTTCTTGAGTTTCCTAACAGAAACAAGAACACTCAAGTTGCAGAAATTTCTTGCTATGGAGAAGAATACTTATATGAGCCATTACATTTAAAAAATACTGCTGCATTCTTCAAGCAAAAACATCTTCAACAAATCATTCAAAATGAGGCAGTATCAAAGTAAGGTCATTTTATTTCTTTAAAAGAAAAGAAAAAACCTCTACCAATTCCTTTTTGGGAGGGAAACACTTTCAGTCTTAACTCTTGCCGTATTTGACAGTAAAACAAAACCTAGGGTAGTACCTTGTTTAGAAAAGTAAGATATCTTAAGTAGGAAAGAATGCGGTCAATATGGAGGAAAGGGGTAGTCAACGCAAGATACAGAAAATGGAAGCTAAAGCTGTCTTTGGAACTTCAAGTGACATTCGTAAATGAAACTGAATAAGGTACCACCTATGCAATAAATACACTATGTATATTACAATATGTGAAAACAGACTCACTGACACTCTTAACAGTTAATTCAACATAATAATCATAAATTTTTTGTAGTTTTAATAAAAAGTTTCATATTAATAGATGGATATTTGGGAGAATTCATTTTAAAGTGTAGTTGAAATGGATAAAAATGTTTTCAAGGAGTGTAATTTGAAATAGATTTTGGAAAATTATATTAACTATTTTGATTTTATTCATTATACACTGTTCTTGCATATTATTTTGGTATGCAAATTATTCTTATAGTGATAAAATAAAAGCATTTAGACAGCATTAAGACCATTGAAATTACAGAAAAAAATCTTTAAATGCTAAATTTCTTGAATATATTGCCCATATGTGTACATAAACACTGTTTCCATTCATTATATAACATTTCTATCAAACACCACTGAAAAAGAAAAAATAAGGTATTACGGTTATCTTCAAGGCAGAGGTCTTTTGAAGAATAAATTGAAATTCCAGATGTATAAATTGATGTACAGAATGTATAATAGTACAAAATCAAAGAAAGTGCAAGGCGATTGATAAAATATCCCGTCATTGTGAAAAAATGTACCATCGGTACTTGCTTTTTTCCACCGCAGGAACTGAAAGAAAGCCCTACTGCAAAGCCGAATGTGCAGTTGGTTAACAGGAGAAAATTATTGCAGTGACAGAAAGTATTAGGTTGCATAAGGGCTTAAGCATGCTCAACACAAGAAAAACAGGAGAACAGCTAATGCAGCAGCTGGTTGAGCCTGCGAAGGACTCATGACTTACAAAGGACTAAGCCCAGGACTTACGATTTAGCAATCTGTGTAACATCAAAAAAGATGCATATGGTACACAGAATATGAAAGGATTTAAAACCCGCTCTTTTTTGCCTTTCATGAAAATAACTTTAAAATCAGTTAAATCATCAGTAGAATATGGATAATTAAGGCCTTTGCTAAAATCTGTTTTCCCATATGGAGGTGGGGTATAATTTGGTTTAAAGCAAGGGTGTACTTAGAAGAAAAGACAATTTAACCATTTTCTGTAATTTAATTTATCTTTTACCTCCAGGTTTCTGAGATAAGTATTTATATTTGATTTACAAGAATAGGTTTTTAATCACACTACAGCCTAAAGGACAAGTTAAAGACTGAGCTTCAACCCTTATGCTGTAAAACTAGAAATACATTATGGTTAAATACAGCACTTCTAGAATGATACAGGAAACAAAGAGAATATGGTTTGATTTAAAATTTCCAACTTAATTTACTGAGTTTTACTTTAAATATTTTCATATTTTTAAACGTATATTTGTTACTACTTTGGAAAAAAGTGAATCTCAAAATGAACATGGAATTCTGGTACTTTATCAAGGCATGAATTTTAATTTTTTTAGATTTTTATTTTTAGAGCTGCTTTACATGTTCATAGTTTGTCTCTCCATTTGAAACTAAACCACTGTTTGAACAATCTGTCAATGTGCAACTTTGTTCTTTTTCTCTAATTTTAATATATTTCATGGTGTAATAAAATATCTATGATGTGATCTTTCTACAAGTTTCTGTCAAAAATGACTTAAAAGTTTGAACATGTTCTGTTTTGCAGCCTTGATAGAGAATAAAATCTGTGATAAGCTTATGAAGAATTTCAACAATAAACTACTGTGATCGCCTTGCTACTACAGCTCATTATCATCATGATGATAACAAGACAATGTTGGATATTAACAGAAATACAAATATAAAGCACATTTATTAGATAAAAAAGGCAATTATGAAACTATAACAAAAGCCTCTAACGAATATCATAGCTGGAAATACAGAAATAATTTTGTTGCATTTCCCCAAGGAATACTGTGAATTGTTCTGCCCTGTTAATATGGAGACTTACTTTTAAGCACTAAGTAGGCTAAATGAAATGTTGATTACGCTCTACGCCTTCACTACTCACACGAAACAGAAAATCTTAAGCTCTCCCTTATTCAGGTATCTTAGTTTTCCTTACTCCATCGCAGGACACTGTTGGAGAAAAAAATATACAAGCAACCCAGAAAACTCACTAATTATTGCTCATGGACATTTAATTAAATGTCAGTAAATTAAATTAACTGAAGCAACAGTAATCTATGTGACAAACTTGGTATTACTATCACTGAAAATCTGAAACAAAAATCAATACTAATTGGTTTCCGTCACCTGCAGACAATATACACAAACCACTAGTCGAGCCTGCACTAACTGAAGTTCTAGCTGGTTTTTATAGTTGCAAGGTGCAAAACAACTAAAAATCTACATAATCTGCCATGCAAGCTATATTTTAAGCAGAATCATTACAGCATCATCAACACGTCTTAAGAAATTTAACCTCACAAGAGGAACAACAACAGATATTAGAGCTAAAAAAAAGTTACACTCTGGGGCTTCAGAAATCCTGCAAGCTTGTTCATGTGAGATCTGAGCCAAAAGAATTGAGTATGTTTGGTCTTGGAGCTTTTGACTCCGTGTGAAGTAAATGTAAAACCAAGTCTTTTCTAGTTCTGTCTGGTCCAGAAAGAGAAACAGAGGAGTTGGGGTTTTACTATGATTCCAGGTTGCAAATCAAATAATTCTCTCCCCACGTCCAATTTCAAAGGGCTTTGGATTTCAGAGGTTATTTATGTTTTCCTGCTATTTCTAGTGAGTACCAATAACCTAAGGATCCTTGGTCATATAAAAGCACAAAATTCTACAGGTTAACAGCTTTTAGGAAAGTCTGAGAACAAAAATTGGTTATTATTGGTCTGCTGGTATTTTTAGTAGAAACAAAAATGTTAACAAAAATTAGCAGGTAAGAAAAGACTCAAAAATTTAATCACAATTTCCTGCTTCCTTTCAAACTACATACAGTTCATAGCGATCTTAACAATTAGACATTCAGTTGTCTGGTGTCTTGACAATTAGAAAGAAAAAAGCATTAAAAAGGTACATATATGATTTTAATATATTTTAGTAAAAGCCACCTTTAAAGTGTATGTAAAATATGATGTACTCTATTTTATTAATGGTTTCACAGCACAGAATAGTTGGTTACCTTCACACTTAGGAAATAGGAATGGTTTGGTTCTTTCTCTGAAGAGAGTTCTGGAAGCAGCAAATAAAAGTTAAAAACCCCTACATTAAAATATTCATCTCTGGATAAGACCCCTAGTATTTCTGCAACCTGGTTGGTTTTCACTTTTCAATTCTTGGATGAAACAACAGCCATTTTGAAAGGCAGTCTATTAAAAGCAAGCATGCACAGTATTTGATTTACCTTCTCTGGCTCTAGCTCCTTCTTATTCCCTCTTTCCTATTACATTTCAAGTAAATATTGATGTGCTTCCTTACAGTATTGGAAATTAATTTGAATTAAAGCTGAAATGAGATACGTTGTTGATAATGCCTGTCAACAAAGGAGGGATGATGGTCTATTACAGGTCTCCAGGCTTTTATGCAGGAGAGATAATTTAAAGCATTTGCCAACTATTAAGTCCCTGAAAGGTGCAATTTCAGCCACAAACTATTTGCATGCCTTCTGAAATGATTAGACAGCTTCTTAATGCCCTAGAGGCTATTCCAAAAGAAATTCAGTTGTACCTCTACAATCAGAGGATTTTCTCATGGCTGTATGTCAAAATTTAATATGTATTTACTTTATGATGGGCATATTCATGGGCTATCCTTTCTACACAGGAATTAGAACTACTGATTCATAGACTTTTGAATAAAAAAGTGCTGATCAGGAAGTGCTACTTATTGCAAAATGAGGAGCTGTCTTTAAAGTCATGTGTCTGGTAGGACAGGAAAAATACATGCAAATTAATGACAAACAGCCCAACAATTACTAATGAATAAATACACACCTCACCTCACCAAAAAAAAAAAACCAAAACAAAAACCACCAAAAAAAAAAGAAAAAAGAAAGAAAAGAAATTTAGTTTCCATTTTCAAATACAAAAAAGGTTTTGAATCTATCTACCAACAGTAAACAGGACAACTACCCCCTAAATCCTCTATTGTTTTCCAGATAAATCTTTTCAAACGTCCTGTCTTCTTTAGAACACTTCTATCCCCTGTAGACTTAATTCCTGTGTACCGTAACATCTCAAAAGCATCAAGGACATATTTAATCTGCACTTGAATCATCGACGGCTTCTTCCAGTAACAAACGTGCAGAGAGTTAAACACCCAATACAGAAAGTACCTACTGCTCTTTTATGTACAACAGATTATAAATCGGTACCATTAAGGTTTCCACTAGCAGGGTCTCCTATGAATCAAAAAGGTATTATATTTTAGAAAATATTGCAATTTGTGTGCCATCCCTCAGCGGCTGTTTCATGCCTTGAACTGGAATTTAAATACAGCTCCAGTCAGACTCATTCAAAAACCTTTCAAACAGAGAAATCAAGTTCTAAATGGAAATTCAGATTTATCTGAGACTAAAATGCAAAGCAACTAGCAGCTAAACCAAAGCAGCATCTTTTTTTTTTGAAATACGATGTCTACAAATGTGAAGCTGCTAACTCCTAAAACTGAAATCTCTTTTTTCTACTTTCCCCTTGGTCTTTTCTAGAAGTTTATGAAAAACACCATAATAAATAACAAAACAAATGCTCAATTACATGTGCCAGCCTCCACATCAGTTAGGTCTGTATCCTTCACAAAGAAAACCAAACTAAATCATCCTTTTTCCCAGCTTTTTTAGATTGACACTCATATACACTAGTGGCAATTTTTTCCCCTTCCTAGATCTGTTTCTTCCTTCCTGAAAAAAATAAACAAAGTAATTTCAATTATCTCAAAATGTATGTATTTTTCATGAATGATGCTCATTGGCACACCTTTATTTTCTACTTTTATTTTCAATATTATAAGAGATTTTCAGCTTGCCAAAGATGTGACTGAGAGAAGTAAGATTCCAGTTCATAGAATTTTGTCTGATTTGGGGGAGATGAATCTAACCACAACAGTTCATGCACTCAACTTAGAAATAATACGTACCTTTAGATTACCTATAAGAAAAAGCTATAGCAGCTACAGTTCCTTAACAGGCTACAGTCCATAAATGCCACTTACTAACATCTCAATCTGTGGTACATTACTTCTATTTATGAGAGAAAGCATTAGCTATTTTAAGACTTTATAAAGTGGTATCTTTTAACAACCTTTTATTTATTTCCACATCCTTAGGAAACTTCATGGCACTTACTGCATAATTAAAAAGACATTGGAAAAATATTTTAATAGTCCTTGCAGCAGGGAGCAAAGCATCATCTCTCAGGCTGAATTCTCTACCTTCTTCGCTGGTGAGCTGCTGTGCTCCTGCATCTGCAGGCCAGATGAACAGTGCACCCTCTGTGCAGATTGAAACACTCTCAGTGAGTGGATCTGGGAGGGCTCCTCCCCATCCACAGCAGCCCCTTCTCTCCTGGATCACCATTCCACAGCGAAGTGGAAGAGATGGCTTTGAACTCTGGAATCCCAGAGGAATTAAACCTCAGCTCCACGCACCCCGTAGGAGTGTATCAACAGGTGCACTGTATCTGTATCAACGGACTGATCTCTCTCCTCTTCCTGTGTTGACTGCAGAGAGTAATTCCATGGAAGTGTACCAGATTCGCTCAAGGCATGGCTGCTTGATCATGTCCTCATACCAAGTACCACCAATTGGTATATGCCCTTCAGAAAGTTAGAACTCAAACACATAACAATACTTTAGATAGTATCATCGGTTTAAGAAATGCTAGTCAAGCATAAAATCTTTAGATGAGGCTTTAATGAGTTGTGGAACAGAAAGCGCTCAGGATTTGGCAAACAGGTGACTAACAAAAATTTCAAGTTTGTCTCTAATACCTCACACTC
>NW_010421494.1:23654-27444 GCF_000710305.1 Buceros rhinoceros silvestris | reverse complement strand
TTTCTGTTTTTCTTTTTTTGTGGAGGTAACAGGAAATCTCAGGTAGGCAATACAGATCAAGGTGTGATTCATAACAACATCTAATGTAAAGTTCTTGATCTTATCTAGCAATAATCTAATTTTAAATTTGTACTTAATTTACCCAAGTTCTGTCAATGTAGTTATTCAGTAATAAAAGATATGTACAAGGATCACAACAAATGAAGGCAGCATCCTCAAAGAAGGCCAGTATAACAATTTTTTTTGTCCTGCACCAGACTGAAGTAACGTGGCATGTAAAAAGACACATTCTTCCAGCTCAGAAAAAGATGACACTTCAACAATGTCAGATTCATAATGCAACAGAATATCAAGACCATGTTGCTGCATCAAAACTACAGCCAAAACAAATCATATGTATTTATTGCCCTTGATCATACCGACTGTGTTTGAATCAAATGGATCCTGCCAATATCCACATTAAAGGGGAAGAGAAAGAGAATAAGGGAGAGGGACTTATGGATTGGAAAACTAAAACTGCTTTAATGAGAACAGTAATAATAAAATGAACTATACAATTATATACAGTACCAATACTGAACCCAACCACAAGATGGCAACCACATCGCCATCACCACTGATGCTGTGGGTAAGACACTGGGGAAGTCCCACACTGGCTCAGCAGCAGATGGCAACAGAATACAGGAGCTGGATTCTGGAACTGGATTCAGTAATGCATGGAATGGAATCAAAGGAAGAACGGACAAAGTCCTCCTCAGATGTCAGACATTGAAGAAGAGAGCTTGGCCCTTCCCGACTGTGTTGAAATAAAATGGACCCTGCCAATATCCACATTAAAGGGGAAGAGAAAGAGAATAAGGGAGAGGGACTTATGGATTGGAAAACTAAAACTGCTTTAATGAGAACAGTAATAATAAAATGAACTATACAATTATATACAGTACCAATACTGAACCCAACCACAAGATGGCAACCACATCGCCATCACCACTGATGCTGTGGGTAAGACACTGGGGAAGTCCCACACTGGCTCAGCAGCAGATGGCAACAGAATACAGGAGCTGGATTCTGGAACTGGATTCAGTAATGCATGGAATGGAATCAAAGGAAGAACGGACAAAGTCCTCCTCAGATGTCAGACATTGAAGAAGAGAGCTTGGCCCTTGCGATCCCTCAGCTTTATATCGAATATGATGTCTATGGAATGGAACACCTTGTTGTTCAGTTTAGGGTCACCTGTCCTGTCCGCTCCTCCCCAGAGGTGCGGCCTCTTACTTACTCCACCCCCAACGTGGAACACAGGATTTAGCAGTGACCTTGGTTTCTACAGGAGCAAGTATAAACCAGAGCCTTTCTGCATCCCAGTACCTGGTAGTAACTGCAAACATCAAGCGCTGTCACTTCTAGGAGCAGACACTGTCTACAGAAATATGCCATTAACTTCAGAAAGTGCCATCACTTAGCAGGGACTGAGCTGGAAACTGAAATCACTGAACAGAATGAGCTCTGTTCTACCTCAAACCAGGGCACGTACTAAAAATCTCACATATACACATAAGACCTGAAGCCTGAGGCAAAGGAGACACAAGAATTCTTACAGTTCTGAATAGGAAGTGCTACACCTGTCAAGAGGTGCATAATTTTGATATCCTGGATTCTGAAAAGAAAGAGATAAAACCGGTAAGGTTGTTACTGGTAGGACAATTCACCATGAATCAATCAAACAAAACACTCCATATTAGTTTCCCAGAAAATTCTTCTCAGAAAGTGAAAACACTCCAATTTTGGAGAGGTGTTATAAAATGTTTAATCAGTAGCTAGGACTGGACTTCTCAGATAGTGGAGATGAGCACCTCTAAAGCAATGTGTAACCTCTAACTAAAGTAGTAGAATAGATGATAAACATAGATATTAATCACAACATGAAATGGTTCTTATGATTTAAGGTTTGCTATCTGAACAGAGCAGCAGTGAAGAATGCCACACTCCTCATAAAGGATAAAATTACTATTGAATACAGACCCTGGATCCCTGCCAGTCTCTCAAAGTTGAGATGTACTAACTCTGATTGGATCTGACTGGACAGGGAGCGCTTCCTGCTCCTATTATTTTTTATTGCCTTTTTTGTGCCACCATGACAATAAATACTTTGTTCTACCTAACGCATGCTATGTATACGATAAGCGTTTTCCCACTGAATAGATTTTTCAGTGCCTTGATCAAAGAAGCACTTACATGCACAACTGGAGAAAGCTACTTCTCAGATAATAACCCACAATAAATCTTGCCTGATTTCTTAACCAAGTCATATGTGGTTATTTTCATTGGAAGTGTCAGAAAGACAACTGACTATCGTTCTGTACGGATCCAGAAACATCACAAACTTGGCTGACTAGAATGTTTCAGGGGCTATTCTCTACTCAAACCCATCTGCAGTTTGCATAGTAGACGCCCCTGTGGCTCAGTTCCTAGGTGAGTCAAGTCCAGTACACATATCCAGTACAAATCCAGTGTGATGTGCATGGAAATTCAGCAGCAATTTCAGGACAAAGCACAGCTTTTATTCAGAAATACAGAAGGAAAGAACTATGCTCATTTCTTTCTAATCTGAAGCAAATTAGGAAGTAAATGAACAAGAGACAGAAGCAAAACTGGGATTACAGACGTTAACTGAAAAACCTCTTATCACAAGACATTTATCTCACTACTCTAGGACACTAAAGCAGTAGTAGCCATAGAACATAATATATACCGTTATAGTACACTACATTCTTATGTAACAGTCTTAGGAGTCAGGACACCTGGCAATAACCAGGAAATCTGGCACAGGTTGTTAGTTAAAAATCAGCTCTTCCTAGGCAAGTGATCTAACCACTACGCTGGTTGTGGTCATGCCTATTCCTCCTAAAGGTGTGCAGCTGTAGAACCAAATTTTCAAGATTCATGGGTCAAGAAATAAAAATAAATAAAAAATAGAAGGGTGAATCTCTAGACAAGTGAGTCTCTACTCCAAATGTTTTGACACTTACCCAGTGACTTGATACAGTAAAATGCATATGGAACATACTCTGTCTTTTTGTGAATTTGCCTGCAGGTTACATGACTCCATACAAAGGCCGCAGTATTTGGAATAACACTTCTTTACATTTTGATGTCTCTTACATGCCACAGAACAGAGTAAATTAGGCATATCTTTAAGGAGAAATTCTTTAGCTTATGAAGATCTGCCATGTTCTATGACCGGAGCCGGGTAAACACAAGGGGAAAAAAAAAATCCATAAATATTATTGGGGAAAACCCCCATTGATTACTAGTAGCACTGCTTACATTTGCACAGCTGTAAACATTTGGATTTACTGAGGTTTAACAGGAAAAAGGCTGCATAATGAAGAAGCTCATAAACATTAACAAAAACAGGAGTTCAGCAGAATATTCCATTTAATGATTGTTTTACTGACTACTCATGCTGAATCATCATAATCATCATCACGGCTTGGCTTCGCGAACGAAGATCTGCGAAGGGCTTTTTCCCAGCTCACTGCAAGCGATGAGTGCACCCTTTGGTCCTGCGCGATGGATTTTTTAGGTGAGGCGCAGTGTGCGCGGAACTGGCTCCACCCTTTACACCTGAGGTTCATCTGCCAGCGCCTAGCGAGCTTGGACGGTGACAGCGAAGTCCTCGGGTCGTAGGTTTGGTTAGAGTATCCTTCTCTTAGATGATGGATGCCTTACAAGGCTAAACGAGCTCCATCTGCCCGGGTTTGGAGTCAGAGTTGTCCTTCTCCTAGGA
>NW_010421494.1:0-23582 GCF_000710305.1 Buceros rhinoceros silvestris | reverse complement strand
TCAGTTGAGACCTGTCTGGCCTGGGAGACCCCACCGGAGGCACATGCCACCACCAGCAGAGCTCTCAACCTCACAAGGGCACGCAAGCTCTTTTCCCATGACAAGGGGGTGCCCGTGAAAGAGTCATGCTGAATATCATACATACAATATCATCATGCTTGTGACCCAACATTTCTTTTTCTTTTTTCTTCTCTCTTTTTTTTTTTTTTTTAGGGTCAAAGATAAGTTTCATGTAGGGTTTTGGACTTTTTTTTCTCCCCATGATTCAACTATTCCACTATCTTCCTTGGTTGACAGGGGTTCATTGAGTCACTCTTACGCATGTCCACCTTTAACAAAAGGCTTTTCACAAGTAAAAGGCTTGCAGGATATTCTAAAGATGTTCACAATGGTCACCAACGTGCCGAGTTACCAAATCCTTTCTGAAGAGTTCTGCTACAGCCAAGTCCCTTCAGAGGGAAGGCTTCCTCCCCACTTCTGCAAGGAAGAGTCCTGAATGCTGTGTACTCACATGACCGTTACACAGTTGGTTCAAAGGTCAAACTTTGACCCAAGGCAAGGCTAATTCCAATAGCTGTTTTCAAAATCAGGACCAAGCCTGTTGACTGGCACTGCATGCTGCCAGGGTCAAACCAAGAGATTTGAATATAAGCTTAGACACTAATAGATAACTTTGAAGATAGCAGGATGACCCTGAGTACCACGCAAGATCCTCTTTCACCCACAGCTTCACATTCTCTGCATTAGAATTATCTAATGATGGTTGTAGCGGTTATCAAGTCTCGTTTCCCTGCCAGGAAGAAAATGTAATAGTCCCCAAAAAAAACTAGAAAGAAAGAAGAAAAGGCTCTTTGACCATTCTAAGTTTATAAGGTAGTCAAACAGGATTTGAAAGCTAGTGTCGCTGTGATAAAGAGGAGCTGGTCTCTTTCTAGTGAAAGGCTGAAAGCTTTGTCTCCAGCCCTTCACAGTCTTCCCCTCCCTGGCCCAGGCATTAGTCTTGCTCTCATGCAAGCAGACCCAGCTGTTCTACAGCCAGTAGGTGCTTCTTAGAGCGATTCCGATTTCCAGCGGTGGCACAGAAATGCATGCACCATATGTTCTTTAGACATTTATTTATAGTCTTTATCTGATAGAGCTGGGCAATTATAAAGACATAATGATAATTAATGAGCAGAAAAAAAAAGGGCTTCTTATACTTAAATTTGTCCCATGGGAGAACAGAATACAAGTGCCATTTACTTGCAACAGGCAATCCCTGAACAGCTATCTCAAATGTGAACAAACTGTATGAGCAATTATCAGCAACAAACTAATCAAAATCATGACCTGTATATGAGTTGATTATAATAACAAAAAATTACTATGAATAAGTAGTGGGTAATTTCTGAGCCAAATAAAGTGCTACAACTCTCACACATAAATTGCTGTCAATGAATAATCTAACCAGTTAGAGACATCTATTTATTAAGAAACCTCTTTAGCACTCTCCAACTGGAGCTGGCAGAATGATTTATCTCTTCACACAACGATAAAGCCAAGGGAAATCAGTACTACTGGACATTATAAATGCTGACTTTGATTCTCTAGAGCCCTGTAATTTATAACTATGCAGCCTGGACTTTAGACAAGACCATTCTCATTTGGTAACATATGAAAGCCACTTTGTCCAGTAGAGATAATACAATACATGAGGCAGAGGCAAATCAACATTTCTGTGTTTGAGTAACATAGTAAAACAGCTGTGGTTCACTCTATTCTTCTTTGTCTTAAAAGATATTTTACATGGAGAAATATAAATATTCTAGCAGCAATATACAGCAAGCATTCTTAGTAACATAAGGATAACATCAGACTCTTGAAGACAAATCCATGCAATCTTTTAAATCTTTTTTTCAAACTTTGCAGCAAAATGTTTTCAGGAATGATTAATAATATAAACAAAATATTCATTCAGCTAAGTTTTTCCTTTATCAGAGGTAGCGGTCACTGCAAGGAGCAGAGAATAAGATTATTAATTTTACCATTTACTGCTTGATTTTTTTAAACAAATGTTCAAGATCATCATGTTGGTGTTAGGACTGGTGTCTTCCAACATGCACCAGTTCTAGATAGCAGAGTAACTGATGACTGTCCTTGCTAAGAGGTTTGAAATCCTCTTAAAATTACACTGTATAAGAGAAGGATAAGAAGTTACAGGAATTAGTTTTAAAAGCATTACGGGGTGCTTCACAACACTGTAAAAACACAGTATACCTTTGTCAAGGAAAAGCATTAGAAACAAAGCAACAGTGTTTTCTGTGACAACAGAAGAGAAATAATTTTAAAAGATCATGACTGCCTGCCACAGTGTATATGTGCCGTTATGCATCTGCACTCCGACTTCCCTGTTTCTCTGCTTTTGAACTAGAAACTATTAATACATACAAATAGACTACCTATCACTTTTACACTTGTGACTCAAATTACTACTACTTTGATCATTATTATTATTATTACATTTATTTTGTACTTTCTAGACTAAAAAGGTGCTTCTCAAGGGGAAAAGTCTATAGGTCCTTTCTACAAAAATTATCCACAGATCGCTTCCGATAACCCAAACACACTTGAGATAATACAGTCAGAAGTAGCACCAAATTGGAAAAAATGAAGTTTTTGTGTAGGCTTTGTGAATGAAATGCATATGACCATATATTTTTGCTTGTAATTTTAAGGTTGGTTTCTTCACACAGATTATACATATTATGACACCATGCACATTACATTCTCAAAGCTGCACATTTTGATCAGAAGCTGTAGTCAGCCAGGAAAATGTTTCATCCTAGGTATTTTAGCAAAAAACACATACACAACTTTTCTCTTGTTAAAACCTTGAGCTAGCAGAAAGTTCCCTAGCAAAAAGTGTGGTGTACTGATTACAAAAACAAAAGGAAAAAAGAGAACCGCAACAAAAATCACAGAAGATTTGAATCCTTCACTACTTTGTATCAATTTACTCCCATCTAGTATGGCAAACGAGAAATACAAACTGTTTTGATAGCATTTCCAAAATTAGTTTCATGCATACTTCTGAATCTCTTCAAGAGATTGGAACTAGTTTCAGGATAATCTACAGCATCAGGGCTTCATGAGAAAAATGTTACATTTGTGGAGATTTACTATCTGTTATAACCCTTCTAAAGGCAAATGTATGAAGAATCCATCTGCGTTTTCAAAAAATATCTTTTGAAATTTCTTTGTGAAACCTCCACTTCTTCATAGTAATTGATGTATGTGTTTTATCAGAATAATTTTTATCATTATTCTCCGCATTGCTACCTGTAATTTTGGGTCTTGAGAGGGAAGGAAAATACTCACTACAACTTCTTGGCAAGAGAAGTTCAAAACTTGTTGTAACATCCTTCAGTCACCTGGAAGCCCCAGATAAAACCTGGCTTTATGTCATAAAAATTCAGGTTCAGTTCATTGAACAGCCCACTCTTTAAAGACATACAGTGTAGCCAACAATAAATATTTCTGCGGGTTTGACACTATCTTTATAAGTCAGCCATACCCCAAATTCATCAATGCTAAACTGGGTATATATACCGTTTCTACTCAGGATACTCTGTCCAGTGGGACTGAAGAACAGAGGAAACATGGGAGTTTTTCCATCAAGTAATTTTTAAAATACAGTCTTGAAGATTCTTTTCAGACAGTGAAAATATTGCCTTTCTGAACTCCCAAGAAACAGTAAACAGAAACTGCTTTCAGAATACCCTCCAACGAGACACCATACCTAAAAATTTTCTAATCCATTCTAATAAATCAACCCATTTTTCAGCAGACCCCTAAATAAGGGCTACTTGCTCTTGCTGCAGCATCCTCTTTCCTGAAAAATGCTTTGGAAACATTTTGATATTGGTAAAGTTTTTAACCATGGGACACCTAAGAATTTAAATTGAAAGGGAGAAATACAAGGGACAAAAAAGCTGGGGGATAAAAGAAGAGAGGGAAACAAAACTGTGACATTTATACCACCATTTTTCTTGTATTTTTTTTTCTAATGAAGAAGTCTTTTAAACCTAAAAAGTTATTAGAATATTGGGTTGCTCTCCAGCTTGCTCTACTTTTAACTTATTATTATAGATGATTTTTAGTTCAGAACTTCTGTGAATGTTTTCCTTGACCTCCCTTTTCTGAATCACTGAAAAATTTTTCAGGGATTTCTGCCTGCCTCACACCAGCAGCACTGTGATAGCTCTAAGCAACACAAAATGTGCAGAAATTGATATATCCCTTCATTCAATGTTAAAAGTCTGTGCTGTGAAAGATTAAGATGCGTTTCCAAAGTGTTAAAGTATATTTTTTATAGTAGTAGCAGCTGTTAAATCCCAGCACATCAGAATCCCATAGCAGAATGATGACTTTGCAGAGATTTAGGGAATAAGACTGTTGACACAGCAGATTAATGCATTTGTTTGTTTACTCCCAGTCTCTCCTCAAGTAATATGACACCTATTTAAGTTTTAATGAAATTAGTTTACACTTTTATACTGTCAGGGTTATTCTCCTCTGTTATATATGTATTCTAATAACAGGGTGGATAGGTAAATGATTGTGGGAGGGGTAGAAGAGAGAATTTTCTTTTAAACCCTGCCCATCTGCTTCAAAGAATGGGATTTTTCCTTTGAGTGACAAAGACAGCAGAGCATTTGCATTCAATCCAATCTTTAAGCCTGCCTTTCCACTGAATCAGCTTTGTGCATTTTAAAAGACAATTTAAATTGGGTTGGGTGGGTTGGATCCATCCTGCTTTACACCACTAGGTGTAAACAGCTTATTGTCAGTATTTACATTAGAGTTGAACGCAATTTCCTCTGGCAGCAGAAAGTGTAACAGCATCTATTATCACAGCATTGAGTAAAAATGTAATTTAGCCCAACCGATTTGTACATTGTACTGTACATGACAGACAGAGGATGATTTAGGTGGAAGAGGTACCAGGAGGTCTCAAGCCCAACCAAGTCCAAGTCCAATTCAGCTGGTCCAAGTTCAAAGGCCAGCTAGCAATAACAGAGACTGGGTTGCTGTCTGGTCTTGAAAACCTCCAAAGACAGAGACTGGAAAACCTTTCTTGTAAATCCAATCCACTGCTTGACTGTCCTCGGAGTATAAAAGTTTTTCTTTATATCCTGTCTGAAACCCTCTGCCTGTTGTCTCTTGTCTTTCCACCATATGCCACCATGAAGAGCCTGGCTCCATTCTCCATGTAAACTCCCTGTAGGTATTTGCAGACTGTTACTAGACCTGCCACCCATGAAGCCTTCTCTCCTCTAGGAGAACAAGGCCAGTCTCTCGGTTTCTCCTCGTAAAGCAAGATGCTCCAGCCTCTAACAGGAGGTGGCCCTCCGCTGAATTTGCTCCAGTTTATCAATGTCCTTCTCATACTGGGAGCAGGCCAAAACTGGACTTGGTCTAAAGTGCATTGAATATATGGGGATAACTTCTTCACTTGATCAACTGCTTATGTTCCAGTTTAACACAGCTCAAGATGCTGTTGGTCTACTTTGCAGCAAGGGCATGATCTTAGCTCACATTCAGCTTGCTGTCTACAAAAGTCCCCAGGTTCTTTCAGCAGAGCTGTTTCCAAGACAGTCAGTCCCCAGCCTCAATTATGGTATAGAGTTAGTTTTTCCCAGATTTGGGGCTTCATATTTGCACCTCCTGAATTTTGTGAGGTTCTTGCTAGCCCATCCCTCCAGCATGTCTTGGTCTTTTGGATGGCAGCATTGTCCTCCAGTGTAACTACTGGTACCCCAATCTGGTGTTATCTACACACTTGACAGAGTGCATTCTGTTGCCTCCTCAAGGTAACTGACTGAAGTGTTAAACAGGACAGTACTCAGCTCCTTACCACTTGTGGCAAAATTTTAACTCCAAATGTAATTTGCCACCACCTTTAATAATGTAAATAAATTAAATCAGAAAAGATACAATAACAACCTTTCTTCATCTGGTAGTAACTGTACCCCTACTCTTCCTCCTCTCCCAAACATCCACATGCTTTACAGTGTTAGGTTGGGGTATATGAGATTGCATGCAGGAGTAAGGCTGGACATGAGGAATTCGGAACTATTAAACTTCCAAAGTTACTGTTTATTTTCAGACTTAAGGTCACTGCCTTCTAGTTTCTGTTTACAGAACAAGTGGTGTTTTCTCAGTAATCTTTTATCACATGCAGTTAGACTGCAAACTTAACACTAACTGCTCCATAGCTTCTACACAACTAAAGATAGGACTACAGAGTATTAAGATGCTGTATCACTACCAATATAATGAAATTAAAATTATGACCTGCACTCCCCAAAGTAGGTAAAATACTCCTTTCTCCTCAGATCATAAGATTTTAAATAAATTACACTGTGTAATTTTGTGTGTCTTGGAATTTTTATTTCAAAATTTACCAAAAAAGGTTCTTTTTCTGAAAAGTAAGTATTTCTTGGAAAATAAAGCTTAGTACTTACACTCAATTGGGAGGAGCAGAATAGAAGGAATATTAACAAAATCCAGTGTGATTCAGTGTAATAGAATTGTCTAAGTCCAGAAAACTTCAAGAACGCAATAATGTTACATCTTAAGGAGTACAGGAGCAATAGATTTTTATCAGCAAGAGAGATGGATACGAAGAACCCGGAATCTTTACTGAACACAGCTTATTAACGAACCATGAAACGTAAAGTTTTAGATCCTCGCTTACTGAATCAAACATAAAAGGTAACACAGTAAGGGAAACTGAAAACTGAAGACAATCACAATGACAAATGACATCACTCTCCATGCTGCCATTATAACATAAATATCCCACAATACAGCGACAGTCTCTTCATACAAAACCAATTCAGTACATGTTTCTATAATTCATTGTCTGTCAGAACACCTCAACAATATGAACGGTATTAATAGTATTGCCATGATCCCACTTAAAATGCTATGATTTACCAACCACCCACTGTTTTGACTATAACTGGTCAAATCCAAGCACGGTTCTAACCTATGAGAAGTTTTTATATAAAGTTTATCTCTCAGGGAATACAAGGAGAAAGCTATGAGGATAATATGCAAAGAAATACTGTCTCACTGAACACATCAACTCATTATAAAATTTCATCAGACTCCAAAGAACCAATCTTCTCTGAAAAATGCTATCATGCTTTCAAAGGAAAATTAAATCATATATTGAACCACAATGCATATTTTTCTTGGGCTCTTGATAAATTATAAACTATATAATATACAATTTTGATTAGTAAATCATAATATTAGTAACTAAAAGGATTGATCCGGTTTCTACTGAATCAATGACAATTTTGAAAATTAATTCATTTATTGCAAGATCAAATAAATAGGATCTGGATTTTTTTCCTTCCCTAAATTTATTGTATTTGGTGCCTGTTCACTGAGACAAACTATGCACATTAACTAACTATTGCTTTGATGAGCTCTCCCCTACTATTTGAGAACTACCGTAAGTTTTATTCTGTGAGGCTCTGAACATGTTACTCCAACCTAGTATTTCAGTCTCAGCTAGGAAGATACTTGTTTCTGCAAAAAGTTCTCTGCCACCATTGCTATTTTTAAGAAGCTTAAAATTTTGAAACAAGAAAGAGATATTTCTAACCAAGGCAATTTTAGTTGGAGGATTATTTTTCTTTCATTGCTAAGCTCATACATAAAAGGGCTAATAATAAGGCAGGGTGTAGAACTACACAATTTAAACATGAGATGATAAGGAAATGTAATAAAGTATTGATGAGCAAAAAAGTCAGGAATAGCAATAGCAGTAATTGTATTCGCTATTTGTAAAATTACTTTTATCTCAGAGGATCCTGAACTATCTTATCCTGGATGAGACTGTACCCTGAACTACATAAAAAGAACAAAAGATGGAGAAACTTGTGAAGTCCTGCTTGTAAAATTTCCAACTGTTTGCTCCCCCAAGAGTATATAAGCTTCGTACCTTCAAAGGAGAACAGGAAACAGACACCAATGTTTGAATTCACAATATAACATAAACAAAGACTTTGTAAACTGCTGAATTCATCTACTCAGAAAAGGTAGAAGGTAGAGTTAATGCTGTCAAAGAGGAAAAACTGTTGTTTAAGGTGCACTGCATGTATTTCATAACTGATTCACAGAACATTAGAACTCATAGACCTCATAAATTTTTAGAGTTATCACAGTGTGGCAGAGTTCATACCTGTGGCAAGATAGATGATATGGAAAAGCATGTCCTTGCCCTGTACAACATCCACAACCACATGAGAAAATCGGCTGTTGTCTTCCATGAAGTAAGGAATTGGAATAACTGGTTGAACAACCTCATGCATTAAGAAGAATTTTTGAGCGTCTTGAAGATTTCTCTCAGTCAGATTTACATACAAACCCTGGTCCATGGTGCCACACTGTAAACACAGAAAAGTAACATTACTACAGGTGTCAACATTAACAATAGATTTACTCTGTGATTTACAGCCCAAGAAATTAAAAGCCAAGAGTATTTCTTGCAGTGGCACTGTAGAATTCCACTCTCAGGTCTCACTGGTGTAACATCTGGTGCTGACCAGACTGTCCACACAGTGACTGAGGAAGATCTGCTTTCCTGAGGCAGTACAATGAAGGCTCCCTAAGTCTAACCAACATGGAAGGGCACCAGACTGACCATCACAAGTGGGCTATTTTGCTAGAATATTTTGCTATATTCTATGTTCACTGGGCAGAAAGAACTGCCATCTGACAAATCACAGAATTTCTGACTAGCTTTCTTACACAGACACAGTCCTAAAGACATAACAAGTTTTCAAAGGAAATCCCATGTGCTGCCACAGCCAGGTTCTTACAGAAATTCTAGGTGAAAGCGCCATGCACAGCTCTAGCAGCTTCTTCAGACTCTGTGTTTATTAGCCAAGAACGGGCAGTGTGGAGCTCTAAGTATAAAGCGTTATCCATGACAAAGACACTTTTGCTTTGGAACAGAATATAATTTGTATCTGAAAAATGTATTCTTTCCTTACAGGAAAGCACTCACTAACTGCACGCACAAATTTCAACCACAGATAAACAAAGCAAAATAAGTGACAGTTAATTTTAGTATCTCTGTGTTTAAGTCTCCAGCTAACTGAGGGCACAAAACAGAAAGCTGCTTAGTGCCTGTGAATATGTAAACATCCACATGTTTACTCATGCATAATTGCATCAGAGAATTAAAACAGTACTTCACAATACTTATTATATACCTTGGTGATGTCAAAGACTTATCTAAGACATATTTTTTCATTCTATTCTACTATGTCATAAATTAAGCCATGAATTACAGCATGAACAAAATAACACGGTGTGCAAAACCCTACAAGTTATTTCTTCACTATTGCCATGTTCTCAGTCTAAAATTAAGTGATCACTCTAAATCCACAAACATTAAGAAAAACTCAAATAATCTCAAAATGCAAGATCATATAAGAAAAGACTATTAAGAAACTGGCAGGAAATAATTACTTGCTCTATGAGCACCCTGCACGTCAGGCCAGTGAAAAAAATAAACCATGCCAAAAAATTTCTCTGAATCTATCAAGCAGGAAAGATTCCAGCTGGAACACTCATAGTACACTGAAATACCTATGGTCCTGTGTAAAGAGAAAAGCAACAATGTCTGGAGGAAAAGTGTTCCTCAAAATTGGGACTCCAATAGTACTCTAATCTGGATAGTATTTCATTCAATATATTTCATAATCCAGTCTTGGAAACACAACATTTGATGCAACTATCACTACAAAGCAGTAGTCTTCCTTCAGATCACACACTTTTGTCTGTTATTGCTGAGCAGGTGAATGGAGTTAAATCCAGCTGGCGGCTGGTGTTCACCAGTGGTGTTCCCCAGGGCTCAGTGCTGGGGCATGTTCTCTTTAACATCTTTATCAACGATCTGGATGAGGGGATCAAGTGCACCCTCAGTAAGTTTGCAGATGACACTGAATTGGGAGATCTGCCAATTGAGTGTTGATCTGCCTGAGGGTCGGGAGGCTCTGTAGAGGGATCCGGACAGGCTAGATCAATGGGCTGAGGTCAACTGTATGAAATTCAACAAGACCAAGAGCTGGGTCCTGCAATGCTACAACCCCCTGCAATGCTACAGACTTAGGGAGGAGTGGCTGGAAAGCTGCCCAGCAGAGAAGGACCTGGGGGTGTTAGTTGACAGCTGATTGAACATGAGCCAGCAGTGTGCCCAGGTGGCCAAGAAGGCCAACAGCATCCTGGCTTGTATCAGCAATAGTGTGGCCAGCAGGAGCGGGGAAGTGATTGCTCCCCTGTACTGGGCACTGGTGAGGCCACACCTTGGCTTCTGTGTCCAGTTTTGGGTCCCTCCCTACAAGAAGGACATTGAGGTGCTGCAATGGGTTCAGAGAAGGGCAACGAAACTAGTGAAGGGATTGGAGAACTTGTCTTTTGAGGAGCGGCTAAGGGAACTGAGAATGTTTAGCCTGGAGAAGAGGAGGCTCAGGGGAGACCTTACCGTTCTCTACAACTACCTGAAAGGAGGTTGTGGGGAGGTGGGGGTCAGTCTCTTCTCCCATGTTAAGAATGACAGGATGAGAGGGAATGGCCTCAAGTTGCATCAGGGGAAATATAGGTTAGATATCAGGAAAAAATTCTTTATAGAGAGGGTTGTGAAGCATTGGAACAGGCTACCCAGGGTGGAGTCCCCATCCCTGGAGGTGTTTAAAAGCTGTGTGGGTTTGCTGATGAGGGACATGGTTTAGGGACCCTGACAGTGCAGTGTAAACGGTTGGGCTTGATGAACTTAAAGGTCTCTTCCAGCCAGATGATTCTGTGATTCTATGATACTCAGAGGATAAATCTACTTCTGAAACTACACAAACAGAACTTCCAGTCTTTTATCCTAAGGACTCTACAAAAGAAAAGTCTTTCTTTCTGGGAAGAAAACCAGTAACTCAGACAATGAATACACCCCATACACATGAAGTATGTACTCTAAAGTACCATCAAGTCACAAAAAATGGTTACATCCAGATCTAAGCATTGGACTAGTTTCCAGTATACATCACTGCTGCAGTTATGGAGCCAAAAATCTAACATGAAGTTTGGCAGAATAAAAGATAGCACCTATAAAAGAACAGAAGTTTGACTATCACTAATGATACCTAGAGAACAGTTAATGTCAAATGGCTCCAACACTGTGTTGTAAAAGGCCACATTACAGCTTTAACACTAGTGCTGGTCTGCAAAGCTGTTGCTCAATGGAGACACAACTGTTGCTGCTGTTCTTGTAGATGAGTACCAACAGTACAGTAGAGATATACAGCGTTTTACACAGCCATTAAGATGTCATCTTTGCTTGTATGTACCATTGTGTATGAAGTGCTGTCACAATAATTATCAATACATTAATAAAAGGTTTATGGGGAGAGGTTAATAACTTTCATTTTGGCTCACAGCCAAAAAGAAGGTATGATTTTTACAAACAAGCCTTTCTTCAGGCCTTCTCCTTCAAAAGTTTAGCCTCACTTAGACCCTCTTACTATCATTATTTTGACAATACAAATATTTCTACAATATGTAAAAAACTATATACAAATAGAGCACGCTTCTGCAATACAGCTTACTTGCAAGGTGTCTTGTCATTTGGGGCTAATGCCAAACACAGAATTTAGGAAAGGTAACATGCCTCTGGCTTGTAATTCAGAACAAAATCAGTGCCCTATTTTCCTTCATTTGCATAAATCAGGAAGTAATTAAAACTACCTACAATCTCCAGTGGGTGACTGTTCCATGCTTGTAAAGATCTCACTTCCGTTACAAGAAGATACAGGAGGCTGTTAAAGGAGCAGCTCTGAACTTGTGAAATTGCATTGAGATTAAGGGAGGGTGAAGGGTGCATAAAGTTCAATATACTTAAGTATCTTGGTGAAAAGCTACTGTTGTTAATCACTAAACTAATGCTGTTTTCCCTTCCTTTTCCCTTGCTACAACCACACTCACTAAAATTGTCCTAGTAGGAGTGGTGACTCTGCAGAAGAAGAAAACAATGCTTTGGTGCTTACCTGAAATAACCCTTTATTTTTGTAGAAAGTTCCACTGAGTGACCCACCTCGGACTAATTAGTTTTACACTGATGGCCAACTGCAGATCATTACAACTTCTGAGGCTGACAAGTTCAAATGAGGGGCACAGGACATCACAAATTCTTTTCTCCTTTACCTAACCACCCCTGCCCTGCTTGCTTTCTTTCTGTCAGACGATGTTCCCTTTTCTGGTTCTAACAGCACAAATACAATGGAAAAGAGAATAGCAGTTTGATCATATTTCAGCCAGAAACATGTTACCTTGACAGATAACTATAGTGTTCATTTTGACAGGAGATTGAAGTTAAGCCTCTTTTTCTCCTGCCCTTCAAAGCACATCCACTTTTCAACCAAATTATTTTGTGGAAGGTTAAAATTAAGATTTTTTTTTTTTTTGTAATTTTTTTAAGGTCTTAGGCTATTAACACACTGCAGAACTGGACTTATTAACTATGAACCATACAGCACTTCGGAAAAAAACTCATGTAAGCTACTGTCCTTCTCCCACGTATCTGTACCTGAAAATTAGGGTTAGGATTGGAATATGGAAGCCAAGCAGAGCGGGAGTTTTCCTGGTATTTGAAGGGTCCATTAAAGGCCTGAGTTATGGCACTCAGGTTGAAAACACAAACTGCTGAGGCTGCTATGCTGTTCCTGCAAAAGAAATATAAACATTAACCTCAGTAACAACATTAAGAAGTCCATTTGCTAAAGACATAAATAAGAGGCAATAACTCTCCAATCCTTCAAGTAATTAACAAAGCAGATATGATCAGCCAGGAGATGGTATCTCAAGATAATGATATCTGATGTGCTGATTTAGGGCCAAACACTGGATTCAAAATTTTTGTCAGCCTTGCCAAATAGCTGTTGGGGGACAAATTCAGAACTTCCTACCTTCTGCTGCTCTAATACCGCAAGGCTATACTTCCATACATAATCACATGCATTAGGGACACCTTTCTTTTCGTGGAAAAGTTCAGGATGAGATTATTCTCAGGGCTCATGGACAGGTCTTCTATACAACCAATGGCAGCACAACAGAAGTAAAGATTTTTCAACGTATGGTATGTCTCTAGACCCTATAGAATCCCTGGGTAAGACACCTCTACAAAAATCCTGTCTTCCAGGAGATGCTGTACAGCGATAACAATGCAACTTCCAGAAACCCATCACGAGAAAACAACTTGTACTCCATACTTTACAAGATAACCTGTTAGAGGAATAAACAGAAATAAATGGCAGCCAGGCAAAACAAACAAAGTCCTGTCCTTGTCTTGAAAATGTGATATACAAGACAATAAAGTAATGCTGCACAGTTTAAAGAAATAATCTGGTGACTGTGACAGCTTGTAACATGGAAAACTGCATTATACTTTTCCACGATTTGAGATAAAGGGATAGATAATGAAGGTGGCAGTTGCACAAATTTCCATTGCAGGTAAAATTGCTGACAATTCACCCCTACAGCATTTTATTTTGTTTTTCTCTGTTTTTTTGTTTGTTTGTTTGTTTTCTGTTTTTTAAACTTGGCTGTAATTTACACAAAGGTTAATAAAGTCTACTATAGGAATTCTAAAATGATGGAAAGAAAAAATAACCCTAGGGGAACAAACTTACCAACAACTGAAAAACAGAGTTAGGACACATGGATTTGATGGCCGGCCAAAAGAGCGATTTGATTTCTTAAGCTAGTCACTCGTATTTTAAAGAAACTCAAAACCCTTTAAGTTTCATGCTAAGAATTTCTGCAGAATCAATTATCATTTGATTTGATAATTCCTTGCCTAGATAAACTGTCACTAAATGCAGCTCAGTAATTTTATTATCCATACCAAAGTCTTCTTGAATTTCTTGAAGTCCTTAAAGGACATCAGACTCATGAGTATAGATTTCCAGATAATCTGAAAGAAGCAAAATCAGCTTCATTATGAAGCAGTGCCTATAGTGGACTTAGTCAACCACACATAAAGGGTGCAGGTTTTGCTATTAATCTTTATTGACAGAAATGCTTAATTTTCTTCCCACAAGTGTATCAAAGTGTATTCATAATACATGAAAAAAAGCATTAAAGTACAATAAAATCATTGCAATTCTGAAGATACTGAGATTGAAGAATGCTGAATGTGGTTCAGTAATATCTGATGGTCTTACACCAACAGAAAGGAATATGCTATTCCCCCACATGGGAAACCCTAGTGCTTCTCCACTGTCAGTTTGCAGGGCTGAAAAGTGGATCATTGCACAGGTATCTGTGAACAGGTATTCAGCATGTAGAAGTAATCCTAACTCCACAACATTTCAACAATGTCAAAAATTCGAGTTACAATATTTATGGCACGAACAAATATAATTTAAATGGAGCTACTGAAAAAAAAAACAGTTTTAATTAATTCCTCTTTAAACAGTTCATCTCTATTGGACAAGGCAGAATACTCAGCCATTGGGGTCCAGGGATGTAGCAACTTTGTACCTTTACGAGCCAAAGTTAGTCTTACATTAGCAAGTCCATTTTCAGAAGAGCCAGGATGTGCTGACAGCAGCTCTGATATCCTTACTGAATCTCAGAAATGAGGAGAAATCTCAGAACCTGTGGAATTTGTTGTACAGGAAACTCCATCATTCCCCAAATTGTCAGGACAGCCCTTCAAGAGGAGAGCATCATTCCCCTTCCATGGCCAAAGCCCTGTGGACCCTCTGGAGCAGAATTCCTCCAGTCAGGCCTTCTGTGGAAGAATTGTGTCAAGGCTATTTTGACTTGATATGAAAGATCATGTCGAACAGTGTATCAGCATGCCACCTGAGAAATACCTGTCTTTTGAGACTTGAACTAGCTAGTTAAAGAGAACAATGAAATTAAAATTACTGATCAAATTTTCTTGTCACAGTAGTCCCGAAGTCTCTACTACTCTCTTCAAAAAACCAGCATTTAAATTCACTACATTACACTATTGCAGAACAGATAGGAACAGGAGTTAAGCTCACTATGCCATGTCGTTCAGTCAGGAATTGTCACTGCCTGGTTTGAGCAGCCCCTCACTAACGCTCACAGCCTGAGCTGCTGGCCCAGGGGCGAGCCTGAGTCCTGAACATGCCTACATGTGTTCATAAAGGACTGTACCAAAAGCATGAGAACTAGCTTAAGCTCAAATTAATGCTTACTGTCTAAAACACGATGGGGTCATAATTTGTTGGCATTAATTTGTGACTGTTCCACCTGGTTAATAGATACTTATAAAAGGTAGGCATCCAGGTGTTTAAGGCAGTAGTAAGGGGCACTGATCTATGTTTTAGGTGCCCAAGTATGTTTTAAAATTCTGACTGCAAAACTGACTTGCACAAGAGACTGCAAGCAGATAAGAGAATCAGAAACTAAAACCTAAAACTCTTCCAGTGGCCTGAACACTGGGCGCGTATGTTCATAACATATAGGCTGCTCTTCCCAAGCAACTCATAAGCTCCAGTTATGATGTTAAAGTAACAAAGAACATTTCTGAGATGAATGTCTCTTTTTTCCTGAGAATTGAGCAACTCTTGTTATCAAGCTCAGAGGCTAGGGAGGTTTTGTGTCCAGCAAATGTTTTAATATTTAACAAATTTTAATTGTTAAGACCAAATTGTACTTTTTTATTATTATTATTTCACCCTGTTGATATAAAAGGTTCAGTTAAAATTTGATTAAATTCTTGGTTTGACCATCAAACTCACCTAAATATATGTTAGGATTAACTTAAAATACGTAAGAGCATCTTTTGGCTCTTTTGGGTAAGGCAAGTTCTTCCTGCCACGGTCAAAATTACATCATGTCAAGTTTTTGACCATGTCACATTACAATTATAAAATACTTCTTTTGTAAATACATAATGTATTTATGTATTACAAAATAAAAAATAATGTCTTTATAAGGATGTACGAAGAAGGTGACTGAATAGTCCCAAATACAACTGGCTCCCTGCTGTAAGGATATATTAAGAATTCTTCCTTCACATGCCTTCAACAATTCACGTGGGAAGGATGCATTTGGAACTGACACTTGTACAGAAGAGGACAGTGGATTGGGCAAAACAGTGGTGTGAATTTATGATGTTTACTTGGCGTATGCAGAAGGACAACAGTTCAGAAACTTTAGTTTTTACTGTAACAAATAGGAAGAAAATAAAATACATCATGGAGTTTACTTACACATTAGTGGTAAAAATCCCATAGATCAAGTCCAATTCTGGCAGGAAGAAAGTGCTCTGTAGTTCATTATAGTAAAATGGGATTTCTCCAGGGCGAGAACAGTTGAGACGAGCTTTCATGAAGGTAGTCCAGGTATCCTCCAGCACGAACTTCCCACCAATATCATTTTTGCACACTCGAGCAGCACGAGAGAAGACTGTTTTCCCACAGTCATGTTCTACCGCATTCTCCCGGAAGAAGAAGTAGGTAAAATTCCCAATGTCATAAGATGACACAAAATTTGGCTCTGAAAATAACAGGAGGAAAGATTATTTATCTTCTTGTGATATATGCACTCACATTATATGGAAGTTGGATTTATCTTCAAGCATTACATTTAGGAAAACACACTTTTTATTATCCTTTCAAGGAATTGTCCCATGACATCTGAGCAGGCCAGCTGAAGTCCAGCCAAGACTACGGGCTAAACAAACACAGCTAGATAGACTCTGCTATGAGCGTCTCTCGCATATGACTGTGCTCGGCAGCGCTGCTGCAGCTCACTGTATTCGACCATCAAAAGCATCACCAAGTCCTTCTTCTCCACATATGGGCATAGAGTATTCTTACAAGGTAATTGCTTTATCTGTTGTGTTAACTCTGCTTCTGCTTTGCCACCATGCCATTACTCTAGATTAGCAGAATAACGGATGGCAACTGAGTCTAAGAATGTGCTCAGAAGCTGTAATGAAAAGAAAGATCTCTACACAAGAGCATTTGATGGCAACTACATTTCAGCCCTATCTTGCTTAAAGATTTTGATTACAGTATCTTTCTTTTTTAAAAAAGATTAAATCTGATCAAAGAAACTGACTGTGAGGCAGGATAAATTAGAAAATATACTTAAAAATAAGAAAACAACAGATGTCAATACTTCTTAAAAGAAGAAAAAGGGTACAGTGGCTGCCAAAGGCAATAAATATGTGGCCCATTTCCCACTAAAACTGAGGAGAGTCCATGACCTTAAGAGAGATTGACAACCTGATGAGTTCTTAAAGGAAAGTCAAATTTGATAAACATATCTGTGGAGAAGAGCCTCCCTCATGTAAGGAACTATTATAGAATCCTGGTACCTCTGAGAAACAAGTAAAATTTTCTTTATTTCATTCCCAAATTTTATTCTAAAGTGGGAAAACAAAGAAACAAACAAAACTTTTAAAAACATCTGTTGTGAGCAAACACTCGAAAGAAATTTAATAGGTGAACGTTTCTTGACATTGCATTGAAACTTGTTGAAAAATGCTGCTGTAATTGAACCTAAGCGTTTTGCAGGAATATTGCAAACTTGTTAAAACTTTAGAGGTGAAGTAGAAAATCAAGCAAGCTGCTTTCACGCAGCAGTCCAAACTCTGTGAGATAGCTCTTCTCCAAAGACGGTCCAGCTCCCAGCTTACATGGCATCTTGTGCTGCTTCCCTCTCCATCAGCTGTGCTGAGAGTCTCCAGGTTACGTTTTTTGGCAGCAATGGTCACCAGCTGCCTAGGATATATGAAGTTGAGCAGATATGATAGCTCCCTCGCTCCTCCCTGTAACTTTCACTCATCATATTAAGCACTTGCTTGAGATTAGTCTGTAACACACTACATTTTCCCGACACTCAGATCCACACAGGTGGTTTGCTGAAAGAGAACAAGCAATCACTTTTTGAGGAGAACTTGTTGGTATCCTGAGCCTTCATAAGTTGCAAAGTACCACTGCATGTGTCTTAAAAACAAAACCAAACAAAAACAAAACCCCGGCAAAATAGTTTGACATGACTCGTGATAGCAATAAAGATAAAATTGGATTGATGATATACAAAGAGCTAAACTGTTAGTAACGTTTACCCTATTAGAACCTCATAACTTCATTACAATAGGGATTTTGCTTCGAAGGCTTCAAAAACCTTTAAACTTCCTCAGCTGAGTTTACAGATTTGTAAGAATAATTCTTAGTTGCTCATGAGCTCTCATTCTTTGAATATAACGTAATGTTGTTACACATTTAGACACTAAATGCTGAAATTGGAGAAAGCTGAAAAAAGACAACCATAACTTTGTTAATCTTTCTCTAAACACGTGCTTGTCTGCTGAACGGGTAACAGGGTAGAATGATATATAAGATTTAATACAAATATTAACGCTAAGATGACAAAAATACATGGCTAAAAATCACAAAATTGGATCCTACCATGTCCTAGACAGGGTAGACAGTTTTGTCAAATATTAAACATATATATATCCAGAGATACTTGCATGCAGGTTTTTTTATTTATTTATTATAAAGCTTGATTATTTTTCATTCATTCTCAGTATTCATGAATGTTTTCAGCTCTGCGGAACAAACTTGTACTTATGTAATTAAAGGATACTAGAAATAAAATCTTTTTAGGAATACCAGGCTAACAAGAGAGAAATAGAACTTCCTGTCTCTCATTATCCAACTTCAATTTATATTCATACCACACCTAGCAACTGTTTCTCTTAATCTGTAACGTACTTTCTTCCTTTGCTCTATGCAATATCCTTTCAGATTGCTCTTATACTCATGAAAGGAACTACTGTCTGAAGGAAAGGAGAAGCATTCACTAGTCTGAGTACAACTTGGGCTAGTTGTCCACCATACTAAGGTTAGGTCTTACTTAAAGCAATAGCCACTAAAGGTAGACATTAATTAAAACAATCCACCTGAAATGCCATGAAAAAGTTAAATTTTCCAACTACGCATTAGTCTTTTTGTAGCCTATCAACCTGCTTGCTTGTTGAAATTATCTCAAAAATACCTCGACTAATGTAAAAAGATTCTACTTATTGTGCAAATACTCATCAATTTAATCCACTCACAAAAACATCTTGTACAACCCTTAAACATGGAGGTCCTGCCTTGCAATGACGCCTGATGACGATGCTTCTCGCTGGAGGCCCACCAACATATAAAGAGATCTCTACATTGGCAAAACAGGGTCTCACTGGAGAGCCAAAAACACTACTAGAAGCACTCAAAGTGTGGAGAATAATGAATGATAAATAAAATCTTCATGAACTGTAAGAATAAAAATCATATAAAATGCATTCAGAGTGTTTTTAGGGTTCTTGAAAAATCCATGTCAGTCTTCCAAAAAACAATATTTTAAAGTTGCACTGATAATTGTAATACATTTATAAATAAAAACCAGTACTCGTATTTCATTAATTCAAAACCAAGAAACAATATATACATCTGCAAACACCTATGCATATACTTTACAGATTATGAACTGATGAAAATGAGACCTGCTGTTGAAACTTGTGAAAACTGTTTTCATTTGCATGAAATGTAATAATCTTAGAGCTACCTTGGGGAATTCTGAGGATATGGAAGGATTATCCTGTCGGACTTTATTTACTTCATTTCCTCTTTGGGAAAAGTGAACCGAAGCACTTCAAAGCTTCAAAGGAAAAAGGAGATTCCCCTCTAGGAAAAAATTTGTTCATATGTTTCCAAATATTGTGCTGCAAACTGCTATTTGTTGACAAAGAGTCTTCCCATGAAAGTTTTTAATGCAGCAAGTGAAGTGACTTGTTTCATGCTGAATTTGCACATAATTCTGGAAGGGTAAACACATCTCATTTGTGAATTACTAGATCACCACAACAAGTGCAAGAATTCTGGTACATGACAGGATACAGCTAGTAGGGTACAAAATGAGAACCTCAACCTGTAATAATGTCACGAGTATTGTATCTGACCTTTATAGGGGTTTTTTATATATTCAATTTATGGATGCATCAGGCTGACTAGACTTTCCCAAATTAAGTGGAACCAATGTACCAGAAAAGCAAGAAAATGAGTTTGTCAATGCAACACTGAAAGCACTAGGTGGCTAGTTAGCCCTGCCTCCGGGCAAACACACTGTAGCGTGCTATTTCTGAAGTTTGCTTACTCAGCACAAAGCCTGGGAATCTCTGCAGCTGTCCTGCAATGACGTTTCCCCATAGACTCTTGTAAGCTATTGCAAAAAAGATGATTGAACAGTATGAAGTCAAGATAGTGCTTCAATCTGAAATAATCAGATTGTTTTTCTAGAGGTCTGAGACAAACCCACATTTCCTGGGGAGCACAGCCTCTCTTTTTAATGAGAAAACACTTACTAGAAAGAGACAATGCTTCCCTTTAGAATATTCTCCCTTTCTTCCCATCCAGGGAACTCGGAGACCAAGGAGACCAGGTCCATACTCACTGCCAGACCAGCCGAATGTCGATGCTGTCTGCCAGTGCTGAACGCTCCCGCAGGGACTGGCTGCAGCTCTGCCACACAGCCCACGCTGACACTGCAGCCCAGAGAGTGGCATTTTTGTAGCACGAAAGCAAGGGTGTGCTGCATGCTCTGGGAGGCAGGGCAGGACAGACTGGGGGATTCAGGAGAGCAAAGCTTACTGGAAACGGGATGGGGCACTCTGGAGGGCAGAAGCAGCCAAATGGTGCAGCCACTCCTGTACCGCCTCTTGCTAAGGGCACATAAAGCAAGCTTCTCCCCGAGTCACACCAGGTTTTCACCGGGAAAGCAGTAGCTGGAGTAATCCAAAACAAGGCTGGGAAGTGAGCCAACAATTAAGCGATACAGATGACAAATGGTGGTACTCACAAGCTTATTTCTTGGACCTTTTTTGTTTAGTTGTGTAGATGTAGTCTTAGTGGATAAAAAGATGAGAAGAACAGACAATGGAACAACGGAACAGGATGAGAGGTACAGACCTCTCTGGGATGATCAGTGGGAAATGGGCCTGAGAGAGCTCTGTAAGAATATTTGAGGCAGTCCTGGCCTCTTCTTGCTTCCCATGCTTCAGAGGAAGAAAGTTGCCTTGTGCTGACTTAATTTACCTAGTTAGTGGATCTATTGTTCCCAGAGTGAACCAAATGACAGGTAATGGTCTGTCTGTCTTTCTGGAGGTAACAGTAATTAACTTTAAAGGTTATAAAGTTCAAAGACTACTCTGTGCAAGAAAAAGCTCTGAATTTCACTGATTGTCCCTGTGAGAAGTGACCACTCGTATCCCAAGTGCGATGCATTCAGAGACACAGACAAAAGTAAAATTTGCTCCAGAACTTTGAAAAAAAAAGCTAAAATTAGACATTTGTCAGATCTAGAGAAAGATCAGATTATATATATAAATAAAATAAGACAAATACATAGATATATGCATGTATATATTCTCATCTAATGTTGAATGACATCTAGAGTTTGTTCACTGACCTGACTAGATCAGGGAATCACACCCTTGTACTGTTGGCCTCTAAAGACCCATTTCTTCCAAATATTTGTATTCAACCAAATACTTAATGGTATTAAATTCCAGGAAGAAGCCTTTGAGGTTGATTTTTTTTTTAAAAGGTTCAACCTCCAGTGAGAAATGTTCTCCAAATGGAAACTTAAAATAATGGAAAGAATTTGAGCTCCAAACATGCCAGTCTATTTTATTTTCTTTCAACTTACTGTCATAATTACTGAAGTCCATTTCCTATTTGCATTTTGCCAACCTTGTACATTCACTAAGTGTATTCATTTAGTGTAGTCCTCTGCAGCTGTTAGAAAACAGTATAGAACTTGCATTAAGCTGACCTAGACATTACTGCTCATGAATGTTTAAGGACAAATTTTAACCATAGAGTAAAATTTTCCTACAGGGTTAAACATCTTAAAAGTAATACACTACTTGTAGTCATCTTATTTGTATCTATCTTCAGGAGCTGAATTGTAAAATGTTAAGTCCTGGTATAAAACTGGCAGAAACAGTTGTTGATTAATAGCTATTTTTCCTCTGTATTTCATAATTATTTAGGACACATGTTTAAAATGCTACTCTGTCATAGCATAGCTGGCTACCAGTCTATTTTGACTACTTCTGCAGTGCCTCAGCTCCCCGTGATTTCTCTTACGTTATTTTCCTTTTGCTAAATTGAAGATTTTACGGGTATGGAAGAGCGAAGACTGCAAAATACACTAAAATTGCGTATGTCAGACATTTTTTCCAATCTTCTCTTATTCTCCTGATAGATTTTATAATATAATTCAGTATAATAATAAAAGTGGATGCACTCAATAGACATTACGTTTTACTGATGTAGTCTAATCAATTCTGAAACGAAATCATTTCGTTTCTGAAAAATAGTTTTCAAACATGGTATTACAAAATTTCTTGGTTTATTGCTTGTTGTTTATTTCAAATAAATCTCCTTAATTTTCAAGGTAAAGTGTTCTTACATGGCATAATATTTTGTAATTTATTATATCATTTTGCTGATGCAAATTTGCTAGTGACAAACTTAGTGACAGAAACCATTCTCTGCTCTGATCTAATACCCTCTCAAGTCCTTGAGACTCCCACCTTGTGTTCAGTGCATTTCGTGTCACCTATATTCATCAGATAGTCATCTTGGAGAGTAGTGTATTGGGGGAGGGGTCCTCAAAAATATAGAGGACTGTCAAAACAATATAGAGGATCCATCAAAAGATGCATAACTTTGAATGATTACTTAAAACTTTTGAGTCCAGAATTACACACACGCACATGCATGCACAAAAGAAACCCAAACCAAGCAGCAGGTGGGAATGGAAAGAAACCCCAGCTTTGATGGCTTAACAATTTCTCTCCAAACATTTGGACAGGGATTTTTTTTTTCCCTGATCTAATTTTGCAGGAAGGGAAATGATCAAAGGGCTTTTCCTGCAGACCAGGTTCTCTTTTTTCTTTTTTTTTTTTTTTGTTTGGTTTGGGTTGGTTGGTTTTTCTTTTGTTATTTTGTAACAGAAAGGAAACCAGAATTCCCTTTCTTTATCATTCCCTTTCTCTTTTACCTTAAGGCTTGATATGTCTACTACTACCTCTGTCTCTGATATTTCTGTCCTCCTCCTTTCTGTGAATGATGATTTTCATGTGTCCATGTTTCCCAAAATTTATTCCTTCTTCTACCTTCCCCTGGATGAGATGTATTTCAGGTCTAAGTTCTTTCATCCTCTTGGGCTACTGTGTGTTACAGTTTTCTGCAGAATTTACGAGCCTGATGCTTCTGTCACACCCCTCTGCAGCTGATCACAGATGATCTGCTGGCACAGCTGCCTTTCTTCTTTACTCATTCAGCCTCTCCAACTGTCACCTGACATGAGCAGGCTAGATGAGATATAAAAAAACCAGGCTTTGTCCTCAGAAGCCTCCTAGTCTTTTCATAAATGGAAGGCGGACCTTGCTATTTTACCTAGCTGTCCTGGGTTCAACATGGAGGAAC
>NW_010421493.1:3465-7367 GCF_000710305.1 Buceros rhinoceros silvestris | reverse complement strand
AATTCCTCTTTTGATGGGGGCACCTGCACCGTGTCGGTGTTGTTGGGGAGTTGGTGGGATTGCTGCAATCCTCCAGACGCTGGAATGTTTTACTTCTGTACTGGTCCTTGCCGTTTCTCAGGGGGGAATTTCAATCTCCGCTCTGTGCAAAGCTCGTGCAGAATGTTTCTGTCCCTGGGGGAGCCTGTGGAAGGTGCACTGGACCTTCCCAAGTGATGGTGTGTTTCTCTTTCCCCTGTTCCTGCCTGGGGACCATGGAGAACATGTCCTCTGGTCCCTGTGCTGCTGGCCAGGGGTGTGTGGCTGCCTGCACAGGGGCTGCTCTGTTCACAGACCTGAGCCCAGCCTCTGCCAATGGCTCTGTGGCAGTGTCAGGCGTTGATAACTTATGGTTAAACGCTGTCTCTCTCCTGGTTTTCAGACTGGCCAGACAGGCCAGTAACACCAGTCATGGGTCCTGGAGACCATTTGTTGCTTTTCACATCTGCTGGGCATCTAAACCCAAGGACTATCTACTGCTGTCCTACAGCCGCCAGGTCTGGCTGGTCACAGCATCGAACACCAGGAAGTTTTCTTTGTGATCTTTAACTGTGAAGTGAGTAGATATGACGCACTTTTTGCCTGGAGCCATAAACAAACTCTGGCATTGGACAAACAGCTCTGGCTCCCTTCACTCGGGGGGTGTAACATGCTGCCATCCAGGCAGTATGCCCAGTTTATCAGCATCGTGTGGTGTCATTGTTGACATTTGTGCTCCTGTGTTGATGAGAAATGGTACCCAGTGCTGTGAGGAGCAGCTGGAGCTGGACTGTAAGGGCTGCTGTCATTTGTCCATTTGTAGCGATTGATGTCCTGCTCAGGCGGCCTGATGGCCATCTGGAGCTGATCAGCGTATTTGCCCATTCTGTGCCTGTGATCCTCTGGGCAGAGGAGAGGAAAGGTTGGGAGAATCCTCAGGGGCATGTTGAGGGAGAGCAGTAGCAGGTGAGGGTGCCTGGTGAAAAGCTTCTCTCAGGTTTCAGATCCTTTCCCCCAGTGTCTCTGAGCAGCGTTTTTGGGAATACCTGGTGCCCAGGCTGGTCTCCACAGTTCATTGCTGTCTGTGCTGAATTCCGGGATTTGAGAGTTACTCTGGAGTCTCTGCTTCATCTGTCCAACATTTCGACCCGTGTTTTTTGCTCCACCAGACACATTGTTCCATCCTGTCTCTCACCTGTGACTTCTGATGTCGGGCATTAATTCTCCCCAGGTGGGAATGTGTCCCATGCCTTGCTGTGCCAGGCAGTCATCAGCCTCTAAGGCTACAAGGGTGTTGTGTTCCGTGTCCCTTCTCATGTCGCTTGGCTTTGCCATGAGCTCATGTTTTCACCACCGCTGGAGCTCCCCTGGCCTATGGTTTTAGCACGGGGAAGTTGCCAAGTCCTGATGGTGGCACTTTATGAGGAGCGCGCTCCAGCGTGGCCTGCGTGCAGGACCTTGGGTATGGCCACAGAGATCATCCAGAGATTTTCTAGATGGGACTGAGGGCTCCTCACTCCAGCACATCAATTCCTCCAGCTCAATATGCTGCTCCACATTTCGACCTGTGTTTTTTGCTCCACCAGACACATTGTCCCATCCCGCCTCTCGCCTGTGACTTCTGATGTCAAGCATTAATTCTCCCCAGGTGGGAATGTGTCCCATGCCTTGCTGTGCCAGGCAGTCATCAGCCTCTAAGGCTACAAGGGTGTTGTGTTCCGTGTCCCTTCTCATGTCGCTTGGCTTTGCCATGAGCTCATGTTTTCACCACCGCTGGAGCTCCCCTGGCCTATGGTTTTAGCACGGGGAAGTTGCCAAGTCCTGATGGTGGCACTTTAGCACATCAATTCCTCCAGCTCAATATGCTGCTCCGCTTGTTAGTGAGTGGGAAGTACTTGGGGCTTCAGGGCCATCATTTAAAAAGACCCCTGGCTCCCCAGTATCTGTGGTTTTCATCCCCAGGTAGTGAAATCCTGCCTCCCCTGGGTAAGCTCACACGCCACCAGCTGCCGGCATTTTTGAAAGGTCGGATATTTCTTTTTGAAGAGTAAGTAAGTAATCCATGAGCAGAAGAATTGGCTAGTTTTTCAATCTCTCCTGAGATATTTAGAATTGCTTTTTCTGATTCACTTGCTCCTAAACTGGGAATTAACCATCTAATAAATGAGTGAAATCCTGCTGGTTGCTCAATTAAAGGATTCAAAGTTCTTCGAGTTCGAGTGAAAAAGTTCTATGCCACGCATCATTTAAAAAGACCCCTGGCTCCCCAGCATCCGTGGGCTTCATCCCCAGGTAGTGAAATCCTGCCTCCCCTGGGTAAGCTCACACGCCACCAGCTGCCGGCATTTTTGAAAGGTCGGATATTTCTTTTTGAAGAGTAAGTAAGTAATCCATGAGCAGAAGAATTGGCTAGTTTTTCAATCTCTCCTGAGATATTTAGAATTGCTTTTTCTAATTCACTTGCTCCTAAACTGGGAATTAACCATCTAATAAATGAGTGAAATCCTGTTGGTCGCTCAATTAAAGGATTCAAAGTCCTTCGAGTTCGAGTCAAAAAGGTTCTATGCCACATTGATCGTGGTAGCTTGGATGAATTTCTAAATCCATAGAGACTACTCTGAGGGTGCAAACACCTCCCAGGTTAAGGGTAAAGCTTTGTATGCCTTATTTCCACAGAGCCAAAATACTCCTAAATCACCTGGGGCTCGCCAGCTTAATTTCAATCCAGAACTAATTGTAGCTGTGTTGTGACATTTAGTCCAATTTCCTACAAAGATATGCTCTCTACATAACTTTTGATTTTGGCTGCTTGGAGGATAACGTCTCTGCACACCATGGCCTGGTGGATAATTTATCAAATCAACTCGTTTAATATCCAAAACTTGTTCTTCATAAAAAGATAGAGAAGTAGTATTATACCAATTCGCTTTTTTCAGTTTTGGAATTCCTACTAATGGATATCCTTGTTTCACTGTTGCTGGGAGGGCTGCACAAATCCAGCATTCACTGACATTTAAATTACTAACAGAAGATGTCATTAAAAATACGTGCATATTTTCTGCCCATGGATCCTCTAAGTTGTCTTGGTGAACATTTCTTGGCTTCCAAATTAACAGCTTTGGCATACTTCAATAGTGCTGAGGATATTCTACACTGCACCAATAATTAGGTTTTAGGAATAGCAATTGGCCAACCCAGACATTTCGGCTTATCCGTCACAATCCTAAATTGCAAAGTGCAGCGATAGCTCGACAAATTGAATCGATGACAGCACCAATCTCTGTGATGATGGAATCCCCACCATTGATGGTCATGGCACCATGTCCCAGTTCCCCATGTTATTTGACAGGATTTCGAACCGGATAGATAGGGTTCCTCTGTCGGGTCTGCGGACTACTGTTTGTAAAAATGAATTGTCCAGGCATCTTCTGTATTCCTGTAATTTGACCTGAAAGTTTACAAGTGCTGACACTATATATAATGACAGTTCTGTCAGCACTGGCACCTTGAAATCCCAATGCACACTTTGTCCAGAGAGCAGCGCTCCAGGGTAAATCACAAATAATCACAAAGCATAATAATGCTTTACACAGTCCCTCATGCTTCAGAACCTTTGCGGGCATGAGAATGGTGAATCCAGGTCTCTTTCCCAGACACCTTAATAGCAAAGAAGTTAATAAGGCAGTATAAGACCCTTCCCATTTTGGTTCAAATCTATTTTTTCTTTTAAAATTTTTGATAGAAACTTTGTCTCGGTTGGATATCATGGACTTGATTTCAGGCCTGAATCCTTGGTACCAATAAGTGTGATTGATTACACATTTGAGATGTTCTGTTACCCTGTAAATACTAGTCTGTACAACAGAGATACAAAAGCCTTGGAA
>NW_010421493.1:0-2645 GCF_000710305.1 Buceros rhinoceros silvestris | reverse complement strand
GTCACAACAGTAAAAAGTTCTACGCTTATGGTTAATTCTTTTACACTTCCCTCCTTTTGATTTTCATCGCACTCCTGCGGTATCTTCACTTAGAATTCCACATTCCGTCATTCTTTCTTTTCACTGCAATAGAGCAACAGCTTACGCGGCATTAAACATAAAGAATCAAACATAAACATTAAGCACCAAACAATCAGACAAACTATTCAGATCATAATAGACATCGCGTGACTTGTTCCTCTCCATCTCAGAGACGAGTTTTTGCTGGGACATGTGTACCCGGAACACCAAGCATTCTGCCAGACAACATTTCAGCAGGTGACACTCCAATGGGGTGCCCAGGCATACTCCTAATAACCCCTAAAACCAGATTTAAAGCATCCAGCCATTTTAATCCTGTTTGTTTACAAACCTTAACTCATTTCTCTTTAAGGTTCTGTTCCTTCATTCCCCTTGGCCAGAGGATTCAGGGTGATGTGGAGTGTGAAGCCAGCTCAGGGTTCCAGGGGTCTCCTACATAAAACCAGATTTACAGCATCCGGCCATTTTAATCCTGTTTGTTTACAAATCTTCACTAATTTCTCTCTGAATGAAAGTTCTATTCATTCATTCCCCTTGGCCAGAGGATTCAGGGTGATGTGGAGTGTGAAGCTGGCTCAGGGTTCCGGGGGTCTCCTACACCTGAATTGATACAGCAGCTGAAAAATGACTTCCCTGATCCGAACTGATTCCTGCAGGAGCACCCTATCTCGGGGTTATTTCTTTCAGTAGGGCTTTTCCTACGGCCCTTGAGTCATTCTTTCTAGTTGGGAAAGCTTCTACCCATCCTGTCAGCTGATCAGCTGTCACTAACATGTAAAAGCACCCCAGGGCTTTTGGCATCTCTGCATAATCAGTCCGGAGTTCCTGAAAAGGAAAGGCAGCTGAGGCCCTTTCCTGCGAGGAGGCTTAATCCACACAGCAGCATCTTGTCGACAGAGTTCACACCATTCACAAATGCTCTTTGCTGCAGCATAAATTCCTGGGGCTCCCAAACTCTCTGAATACAAAATGCAAAGTTCTCTGGCCCCCCGTTTGTTTTCCCATGGTGCCAGCGTGTGATGGGCAATAAATACCTTTCTGGAAGGAGAGGTTTGTTATTCAATATCCATTGTCCTCCTCATCAGTGAGCTCCAAGACGAGCCCACTGCTCCTTTTCTTCTTCAGATAAATCTTCATAAATTTTTTTCTGTTTCAGGAAGTTCTGAGATAATTTGCTCGATTTCAGGAAGTTCTGAGATAACTTGCTATTGTACCAAAGACATCACAGTCACCATTTGCCGAGCTGCTGCTCTGGCAGTCGGGCCAGTGGGGAAATTCCGATTTCTGATCATGTCTTGTCTATTGGTATGTGCCTTTATAGAGATGACAGGAATTTCTGAAGGCAATTGAATTGCCTCTAGGAGGTCTTTGATCTGTTTTCCATGTGTGACTGTCTTACTGGCTGAGGTTAAAAACCCCCTTTCTTTGCACAGAGTCCCAGTCACATGGTGCACTCCAAAAGCGTAGAGTTGGTGTAAATGTTCACTCAAGTCCCAATTGCATCTCTAGCTGCTTTTGCAAGAGCAACTATTCCCACCTCTTGTGCACCTAAAGGTGCAGGTAAAGGTCTTGCTATCAGTACCTGAGTTTCCGTGGTGACTGCAAATCCAGTGTATCTCTGACATTCTTTGTAGCAGGACAATCCATCTGTGATGAGGTTCAAGTCCGTGTTATCTAAAGGTTGAACTTTCAGGTCATCTCGCAGCTTGCTGGTTTCATTCACAGGTTGAATGTAGTTATGTTCATCTTTCTCCCCATCATCAGGTAAAGACATCAAGGTAGCAGGATTTTAAGGTATTGCACCTTTCCAATTTCAAATTATCAGCCAATAACTGATATCAGAATATCAAATATCAGAATATCAAATATCAGAAATAACAAAATTATTTCATATCTATGTGCTCTCTGGGGAGATAAAGTTTTCTCCGATATTGTTTTAACAAAACTTCAACTTCATGGGGTACGCAAACGGTTAGTGGATGCCCTGAAACAATTGTTTTAGTTTTCTCAACCGTTTCTGCTGCAGCTGCTGTCACCCTAACGCAAAAAGAAGTTCCCTTCGCTACTGGATCTAAAGTTGAAGAGAAATATACAACTGGTCTTTCATGTGGTCCTGATGTTTGTACCAATACTCCTTTAGCAATCCCTTTTGTCTCATCACAATCCAACTGAAAAGGTTTTGAATAATCAGGAAGCCCTAATACAGAAGCAGTTAAAAATGATCCTTTTAGGGTAGGGCAAGCTTTTTCTCTTTCTGAACTCCAGGTGATCAGCTCTATTTTTTCATTTCAAGGAGCTTCATATGAAGGTTTTGGTATTTCACTAAATTTTTTCATGTCAAGGAGCTTCATATGAAGGTTTTGGTATTTCACTAAATCCTGGAATCCAGAGATGACAAAACCCTACTTGTCCTAGAAATCCTCTCAGTTGTTTCTTATTTGTAGGTCTGGGTACATCTTGAATTGCACTCATTCTTTTAGGGTCAACTTCCCGTCTCCCTGGTTTTAATATCAACTCAAGATATTTTACTGGTTGTTTGCAAAACTGCAACTTAGACAGAGACA
>NW_010421492.1:126915-129365 GCF_000710305.1 Buceros rhinoceros silvestris | reverse complement strand
CCCGGTGTCACCCGCGTGTGGCGTGCAGCACTCGGATGAGAACGGTCCGGTTCAAGCCTTTGTATCATCTCCGCCACGGCTGCAGTCGAGGCCCGCTCGAAGCGGACAGCGTGTGTCGGGAGATGTGTCACCCGCACGGGACTCGCTGAGCTGGCAGAGCTCAGCTGGCAGAGCCTCGGCCCGGGAGCTGTGCACGACGCGCCGCAGCCGGGAAAACCAGCCTTACCTTTCGCCCTGCATTTTCTCAGCTCTCTGTCCTGGATGAAGCCAGCGAACATTTGGGATTCCATGAAGACTTCCAAGAAGCGGCGGATACTCTTGGAGGCCACAGATTTACGGAAAGCCTCCCTTTGGAAGGCACGCTCTCCTTTTTCATTCTGGGTTAGGAACAGGGAATAATGGCCAACTGTCTCCACAAAGAATCGGATAAAAACCTCAGACACTAATCCATTCAGGGTGTTACATTCTGCAAAATAAGGCGGCAATAAGACACCAAGATCAGCTGCTGCCAGAGCTGTCAGCCCTGTCGTCCACACAGGGCCAGGTACTGTCATCCAGCGGGTTGCTGGTGCCACACTAGGAACTGAGAGGAGTTGTACCGGCTCCTTGCAGACCGGGAGACACATCAGACAGGGTAACAGCTTTATCACCAAGAGTGCCAGGCTACAGAATTGCTGTTTCATAACCAGGAGTCAATGAGATATACAAATCCTCAGGAAACAGCTCCGAAAATTTTAAAAAATGGTGTGTGCTTCATCAAAATTAAACCTCGTATTGTAACTCTTGAGTAGGTTTTCTTGAGAAAATTCTGGTTGACTCAGAATTAAATTTAATTTTTTGCTCTGGGGATAATAAGCCTTTACCAAGAACAGATCAAAAAGGGTATGTGGTAGAGTGTGGTTTTTCATAACCTCTGAGATATTACATATATGTAACATGGATGAATACAAACAAATTTCAAAAACTGAAAAGAGGCCTGTTTCATACCTTTTAACCACAGGCATTTAAATTCACCCTGGGCTGGTTTTACAATTGCTGGAGAGAACTTTCAGAGGCAACTCAGCCCCTCCTGCACTGAAACAACTTTCTGGCGGTACCTGCTTCTGTCTGCTGAATACGCTGATCGCCAAGAGCAGCTCCGAACTCAGACACACCCCGGAGCACGTATCGTTACCGGGACCGATTTACAGCCAAGTTAACGGCAAACCTCTGTCTGAGTAAAGCTTTGGAGGTACTCGTGGAAGAGCATGGCATTTACAAAGAAATTAAAATACATCACTGACACCTTGTTACCGTGGGCCAGTGCTCTCTGCCCCATTGCCTGTGCGCTCAGACTATCTTTGATGGCGCAAAAGGTATTAGAGTTCTGAAGTCCATCCGTCTCTCTCCTGGATGGAGGGTGACAACACAACCTACGTGCATGGTTGTACAAGTCCCTGTTTCCAAATGAACTTACCATCATCTGAATCACTGTCCGAATCCTCATTTATCAGTTCATTCTTTCTCTCCAGAGCCTGCTCCAGAGCAGCTTGCAATTTTCTAGGTAATAGTGTGTCTTCATCATCCATCTGACAGGAAGAAAGAAAAAAACGTTAGATCACATTAATCTATGCAGCAACTACAGCAAATGCTTTTGCGAGGTTTAAAACTCAGAAGTATTTTGTCTCTGCTACGGCCATGCCTACATAAACAAAATAACAAAAAACTATGTGCAACTATCACTTATTTCTAAACAAAATCTCTTGTTGCTCCTACGGAGATGGAAGGCAGGAACGATAATCCAAAGAGCAAGTTAAACATACAGAAACTTGGAATCAGCTCTTTACAGGACAGAGGCCAAACCATTGTTTCTAACTACCCACCACGCGAAGCCTGGCTACACGTCCACACAGCTGCTCTAGCTGGTTCTAGGCAGCTGCTTTGGTTCCTGATAGTTGTTTTTACTTACATTCTAGTCTATCTTGTTTTCTGGGCTTTCCCCCGTTGCTCTCTTCATCTGATGTAATGCTTGTTCAGCAGAAGCGAGTAGACATAAGAATCATAGCTCTGCAACCACTATTCACCAGCCATATGCTCCAGGCAACTGTACAAGAAACTTTACTAATCTAACCTGCAGATTGTTATCTTTTGAATTATTTAGTGCCACATTACTATCAGGAGATGGTGATCCATCAGCTCTCTGTGTAGCTCCTGCTTCTCCTATCACATAAAACTGTTCTTCACCTTTCCTCACTCCAAAACTTTTCTGTGCAATTTTTTTCCTTTTCACCTCCAACAGCGTGAGTTTTCTTGCTAACAAGATGTTTTCTTTGTTTGGGATGTTTTCTTTGCACTGTGAATACAGATCCTGATTTCCTCCGACATTCCAGCCTCAATCCCTTTGCATACCTGAGGCATAGTACTTGTTGCAGGTGAAACAGAAAACCAGCACTTGTCTTTCTAATCTCTTT
>NW_010421492.1:115333-126808 GCF_000710305.1 Buceros rhinoceros silvestris | reverse complement strand
TGCACGTTTCCTGCCAAGTTTCTCTAATCAAAGAAACCTCATCGTCCTAGAGGAGTAAACAGCTGGTTAGACTGCATGGCAACATTTCGGGGAGTACTTTACCTGCCTGATGAATCGATCAGATCCCAGGTTAACCATCAAAGCCTAAAGAAAAGAAAACACTACAGTGAAATATATCTGAAGAGCCAGAAAACATTCATTTGTGTCTGCCATTTAATAGCGAAAGATTATCTGAGCGGTCCCAAGCCTCAACATGAATCAAATTCCTACTGTGAAACAACAGGTTGTGTGCTTTATTAAACAAGAAGAGGAAAGTTTTTCGTTAGAACTCCAAGTCTAATTTAACGTAGTGAGATACAAGAGATCTCATACTAGGTTAGTATGTAAAAGAAGCTAAAAGGGTTATGCTGGTCTTTTTTTCTTAGACCTAAGGAAGTTATTGCTAATAATTTTTGTTAACGTGCAGATGAAAAGTATTTCAGAGGGGTCTGAAGAAGGCATTTGAGGCAGCAGGGCTTCTGAAGGGCAAAGGCATGAAACGTTAACGATAACGATGTAACAAAGCTGGGAGACAGAGCTGGGAAGATGTGGGAGAGCAATGTCAGGAGCGTGGGGAGAAAGCAGAGCAGAGTTTTATATGGGCCAGAGGCACAGAGAGCCTTGAAAGTGAGCATAAGAAAATAAAATTTCATAGAGAAATGAAAGGAAACTAATAGGAGTAAGAGAGAAGAGTGTGCCCCTGGGGATTTTTGTGGTATTTTGCTGGAAGAGCTGATGAAGCGCAAACCTCTTTTTTTTTTTTTCTCTGCTTATTTACACAGTACTTACCTTACCAACCAGGTTAAAATTCACTTCTCTCTGTCAAGGTGCCAGGTGTGGGAAGAGGGGCAAAAGAAAGAGAAGGCTAAACCTACTACTGCACTTCACCAAGAGGTACTTGCCCGTGAGAATTTAGGCAGAGGAAAAACAAAGAGGCAGATTAAAAATTAAACGTGAGGATTTACGTGCAACTGGCAGCCCCTCTGCAGGGTGAGGCCAGCTTTTCTCCAGGCAAACAATTCTGGTGCCAGCTCCTACCTCCTCTACGGGCAGCTCCTTCAGTTTGGGCAGAGAGCTGGAGAGCAGTCCCACCAGGAAGGGGGTCGGGCAGCACACGATGTCGATCATGGATGAGGGCAGAACAGGAATGAAGGTGTGCTGCCAGGAGAAGGGGTACAGCAGGGCCACCACAGCATGCGAGCAGCTCGAGAGGGTGCTGGAGAGAGAGGAACAGCCACGTTAACAGAGGTTCTTCAACACCTGCCGCCTGCTGATAAAGTTAGCGTGTTAAGATGCAAGTGCCCAAAGGGCTGCCCTTCCACCTCTTCTGAGTTCAGAGGCCTCGGTCCCCTTCCAGTCCCTACCACTTCTGTGCACTGCGGTCGTTCCTCCCGTACTCGCCTCTAGGAGCTTGACATTAAAGGTAAAAAACTAGAATCAATTTGTTTAATTACAGCAGTCAGGAGACACTTTGATCTAGAAGACGAGGCTTAATATCTCCAACAGCACTCACCGCCAGCCACTTTGAATGATGCTTAAAGTCCAAAAGCCACTTCAGTTCTTAGCCGTTATGACCGTATGAGTAGTAAGAAATGCATAACACTGATGTTCCTGTGTTGAGCACTACAAGGACACAATGCACAAGCAAGGCAAAATGAAAATGAAAATAAAATGAAGTTGAAAAAAAACTTAAGGAAAAACTCTACTAGATCAGATGTAAAAAACCCCAACAATCAATACTTACACCGAAGGAAATCTAGTAAAAACAACGCATTTTTCAAAGTTTGGTATTTTTGTGACAACAGCATATTCTTATTATAATACATTTTAATGGGCTTACAGACCAACTCAAGTGATAAAGGCATTAACTCTGCTCAGTAGAGTACTCAAAAACATTAAGGCTTCACGTCATCCATGGAAAATGTCTTGCATACGTTGTCCTTCCACCTACTGAATCTGATTCCCTTTTACAGTGACATGGTTTCCAAATGTTAAAATTCATAAAACATCATTACCAAGCTAGTTTTAGCATCAGGGGAATGAAGACAGGCTCTCCGTGTCAGAGCTGTGATTCTGGGCTGGGTTATGACATCTGCTTCTTGCGGGCTGAAGATGACAGAAATCTGCATTTTTACCCAGCCTAGCGGGACCGTTAATTTTCTCACAGTGCAAACTTCTGCTGTGCCTAACGTAGCCACAAAGAACTATAACTAACTGATGACTTATAGCCAGTACTGCTTGAGACTGCTGGGGAGTAACACCAGTTTATTCTACTGCAAGACTCGGTGGAGACTTTAGGTGGCATCAGACATCCACTGGAATAACCTCACTAACATTTTTGGTTGTGGAGCATTTCCAAGGCCGGGAGAAAGGTTTCACCTGTTTGTTCCTGTCAGCGATTAACCTTTGAAGTTTGCTGAGTGGGAAAAGTGAGAATTAGAGAGAAAAAAAAAAAGAGAGAAAAGGTTAGGGAAGAGCAAATGTTCATCTTTCATTGCAAATGATCCGTTGGGTTGGTTTTGCTTCACATTTCCTTGAAGAGCCATCCATTACAGCACGTGTTTATAACGTATCTTGCCTGTCACAGGTTTCTTGTAAGAGGATGGCCTCCCTCATTTATTTTTTTTATAGCAGGTAGCAGCGCTGCTATTGCCTCACGTTTTGGTCTCGAGTGTCTTCCACAGCAAGCGTAGCGGTGTGTTTCAGGAGAGCTGTGGAGCACGGTACAGACTGCCAGCACTTTCTCAAGCTCTCTTTAACGACTGTGGCATTTTCAACCACTACAAATTCAGTCATCTTAGCTGAGTGACTAAAAAAAGAGACACGTTTAGCTAAAAGCAGGAAGACAAACATTTTTCTGATATTCAGTTAGTGGTTTTTTCCTTTCTATAGAATGCCCTTTTGTGACTTGCTGTTTTACACGCAGCGCTGTGACGTCAATCAGCCCCTGTATCCTCTCGTGCAGGCCATTCCCACGCTAGGGGAGGCTTCGGGCTCCAGCCCAAGACACTGGTTTCTCTTCCAGAGATTTCCTGGGAGCTGGCTGGTCCTTGACAGCAGCTGAATGCAGCAAGTGGCCGTGGAGGGAGTGTCCTGAGGGAGCACCCTGCTCCGGTCCGCTAGCATCCCACGGGCCACACCATCACCCTTGTCAGCACCTCGGCCTGGGCGTTTTAAGGCTTTGCACACAGTTTTTAAAAATTCAACCTCAGGAAAGCTTTCCCTGTGAGACATATCAGGCTGACCCTCGTGAAACACTCACTTCAAACTGTGAGTCCCCAGAACTGCCCACTGCTCTCCCTCCTGGACACTATCTGTGCAGAGGGCAGCAGGAGTCCCACGCCCTGTTACCAAGCTCCTGCTCGTACGATGTGCCTGTGACTCTTCCGTAGCTGGAAAGATTCGTATTTAGAAAGGATACACATCTTCGCTTCAGCGTGATGACGGATGTAAGGGAACCCGCTGTTTAAATCTCTAAGATGGGGTTCAAATCCTTTTAAAAGGGTATTATTAATGAGAAGTGTGTTTGGTAAATTAAAGAGAAAACCCTACCCTGGGAAACCAAGTCCACTCCAGTTTTTCCTTTCCAGATGTGTGACCCACACACTGTCCCACTGTTCTTGTTTATGAGAAATAAGAAGAAAGGTCAGATGAGGTATTTTCTTTAAAGGTGTGTGAAGCACACAAAGTGAAGCAACAGAACAGTTAAAGAAATCAGATTTTCAAGATATTTTCACTTTTAACAGCCGAGGGCAGTTTTGGTGGCCCAGAGAGCTGGTTTGGAGACGGCTTTTCCACTTGGTCTGTGCAGTTTTACAGGAACGCTGCATAACGTCCTAGCTGTCAGTCTACCGGAAAACACTTCTTATATTACCCACGGGCAGGTAATTTTATACACGGGCACAAGAAGCCAAACCATTGCCTGAGTCACACGCTAAGGAGGAGCATAAACATCACATACTGCAGAGGGGAAGCACGGCCAGAGCCACGCACAAGTGACAGACACGCTGTGATGGTCCCGGGCGCTGGCGTGTGCCTCCCTCCAAGACGCAGGCAGTGCTGCTGCCCCACGCCACAGCACTAAGCTGGGCTGCTCTGAGGGGAAGAGCCTGCCTCCTGCTTGAGGCCAGCGTGTCCCGCTGCCAGCCCCCAGCTGTCCCTCACACACGCGGAACAAGTCTACTAACAGTAGCCAACTGCGAGAAGGTGACTGTTTGCAGGTTTTGTGGGATAAGGGAAATCTCTTCCATACATCTCTGCAAGGCTGTTTTCTAGCCACGCTACACAGCCTGTGCCACGGAACTCACCCCGGTAGGGTGTTCTCATCCCAGGAGCGTGCACTCTGCTAAAGCAAAACTGGTGAACGATTTCTAGAAAGGCACCCAGTTTCAACTGATTTCAAAACACAGGCAATCCACCACTTCTCCTTCCAGCCTTTTTCCATGGTTATCACCTTGTTAAAAATGACCTGGAGTTTACCCAGGTTTTGGTTCTTCTATGCCTTTTATTCACTAGATAAAAAAAAACCTTCAGTGTTTGATCTTCTTCCCGTGCACATATTAATGTGAGACTATATGGTCGTACTGAGACATTCTCAATCGCAGATCTCTCTCGAAGGAGAGATCTCTTATCATCACGCTACAGACAAAAGACGACAATGATTCTTTCCCACTCAAAGTTGATTTATCTTCCTCTGGGCTATTTTGTTTTCCAAATGATTTTCTCATGGTACCACACAAACTTCTCCTTGTTGAGTACCTGGCTGCAGAGACACAAGGCTCAGACTACGAGCCGAGGCACAGGACTTTCAAATGTTACTGTGACTCAGCTGAATTGTGGAGACTTTGCCCATTTTTTGTGAATAGGTGGCATGTTTTGGTGGCAAGGACTTGAAGGCTGGCAGGAGGGAGGGCCGTGTGTGCCAGGAACTTCTACCAGTGGTGTCTAAACTCACTCAGGTGAGCATGAGGGGACAAGCAAAATACAGGTTTAGGCTTAGATTAAGCAAAGTATTTCAGCACAAGTTTCAGCCTTAATTTACTTTCATCTTGCTGAAATAAAGCCTCAAAGACTTTTCTTTTCCCACTTCTATTTTAATCAGCCTGCAAGTACACACACAAGACACGATAGCCCCTTTGAACAGTGACTACCCTGACTGCTGTGGAAAAGAGTGCTGAAAAGTCAGCCTCTCATCAGCAAGGCATGTTTCAGCTTCTGAAATTTGGATAATTTTTTACTCTTCTAGAAGCCCTTCAGGGCTCAAGCAAACTACAGAGAATCCTTCAAGCCTTTATAAGGTGGTTTGGAAATAGAGACTGTAATTTTTAAAGCTATTATGTAATTTAAATAATATGTTATTAATATATACATTTAATAATGTAATTTAGTTTTTAATTATTAGATTTCAACCTCCGGGATTGAGAATTCCTTACGGCAGAGTCCTCTGTAGAGGGCCCACCTCTGTGTGTAGGAGGGTACACAAGGAGAAGGACTCCCCTGCCGCTGCCACCATACCTCTCTTCACCTGCCCTTCAGGTAAATCTGTGAAGATCGGGGTAGCTGCATGAAGTTTAGGGTGGAGTTGTTGCACACATGACTTGAAAAAGGGTTCTGTGCTTTCTGAGTATCTTGCTAGTAAATCTGACCTTTCTCTAGAATAATCAATGAGATGTTTAAAATCGAAGTAGTGGGTGCGTATTATGTGGAAAAATGAATGAGTTTAGGCTGTAACAGCTGGACTATTTTGCATTCTTATTTATTATTTTAAAGCAAATCCTTAAGTAGGAGGTAAACTAAGAGCCATGGCATGAGGTCTTCAGCAGTTGGGCCAAAGTATGCAGCTAATACTGTATCCCCGATCGGCACCTGACATCCTTTTTTTTCAAGAAATATGGTCAAATCTGTATGTGCATATTTTAGGTTACTTTCTGTCTTGATGTCAGGGGATACCTGCCAATAGAAAGCTCTGCTCCTAGTGTCTGAATAAAATAGGGAATTCCCTAGAGTAAACATGATCGTGACGGACGGGAACAAGCATAATTCACGTGAGGATCATGGTGAGCCAAAGCCATTCGGGCCAACTCCAATGCAGCAGCCAGTTCTGAATATTTCATAACGTAATCATTAAAACAACATTACTACAACAGGCGGTCTCTGCAGCTGGGTAAAGAGCTCTCTAAAGCACACACGAGAGATCTCCCCTGCCTGTTACAGACTGTAACATCTATTACCCAGCCTTAGCAGTGCGCTAACGACTCAGTCCAGAGGCAGGTGACAATCCCTCACTCTGCACAGGTTCTTCACAAAGGGTAAGTATTACTCAAGAGGTGAATGCTCCTCAGGGTGGATGACCGATTTAGCAAACCCGGAGCGCTGCCATCGTGCCGTGCCCATCAGCCATGCACCGCTGCCTTGCCTCCCGAGCCCGGCTTCCCCCACACAGCAAGCAGCAGCCCGATACCAAAGTGCGAATCTAACCGTGCCTTTGCCAGGGGTGAAAGGCAGAGTCAAGCTACAGTGGCTCCCCTATCTGAATGCTGACACGTTTGCTCTAAGTGACCTTTGTGATATCTCAGAGTGCCAACAAGACCTCAGCGTTAACAGTGGCAGGGAGAGGGGGGCACAGACCGAGGAGGAAATGCATATTTTCCACATCACATCAGCATAATTATCAGTTATCATTCTTTGCCGAATCTTTTAAACTGTGCTTACAACTCAAAGAGTGTCGCACTTAACCCTCACAGCCCTAAAATGGTGGTTTTTTCACCCATGAAAACAAGCCAAGCTCAAACCTTGTCTGGCATGAAATGAGTCACACTTCAGGTTTTATCTAGTGCTTTATATAGTGCAGTCTGAGAAAAGCCAGGCTTGTAAAACTCTTGTAAAGCAATCACACTGCGGCCTCACCTGTCTGCCCAAAGCAGCGCTGCCGTTCCTTATCAGTGGGGCACAGTGACGCAGTTAATTTTGGGACACAGTCCAGTGACTCACTAAAGGTGAGTTACAGACAGTTCAGGCAGTTACTCTGTGCCACAGATGATTCCACGTAGGAGATTTTTTATGATAAACACAGTGGTTACGACCCAGTTTCTGGATTTTCTGATTTTAATTCACGGAGCCATGGTTTACCAGGCTGCCCTATTAAGGGGTACAGTTCCCGGAGCAGACTTGCCCAATGGTTTGTGTCATCATCTGTGTCCCTTTTCTCATCCCTCCTTAGCATATTTAACAGAAAAATGAGTGGCAACATCTTCATCCGTGACTTCTCTGCCCATATCCCCTTTAGGTTAAGCTTGCAACATCCTCGTGTCTCTTGTGCTGTCTTATCCTACCAGTAGGGTTGCATCAGCAGTCCCACTGCCACTACCTGAGCTCGTCCCCACAGCGTGTTACGAGTACACCAGGCAACGCGGAGCAGAAGGGGCAAGGGTGTCACAGCACTTCCCTGTCCTTTCATCGCTCCCCCGTAAAAGTTTGTTCAGAAGCATGCAGACAGAAGATCTCTCCCGTCGCTGTAAATGTCCCATCGCACCATAATGGAGAACTTCGCGCATCTTCAGCTCATGTTTTGATACACTGGGAACTGTGCTAAGAAACACACTAAAGAACAAGAGAATTTAATTTTAGTATTTTCTAGGATGACAACGAAGAAACCCAAGATTATACCTGTGAGTCTGCCCATGTTACGCAGGAAGGCTGCTGCAGCAACCTGCACCCAACTGCATTTTACACTTATGAATGAGCAGGTGCCGTACAACGCCGCAGTGCCGGCGGGATATCTACCCTGCTCTCTACCCTGCTCCTAGCAGGGTGATGTCTCCTAGCTGAACAGAGACGGACTGAAATAGGATGTGCTCTCAGGGATTCCCATTTTAAAGCTGCTGGATTGGTCAGTTTAAGCAATTCAGATTTTCAATGTTTTATAATTGCACAACTCATTAGGGGATATTATCCAAGAGGAAGAGAATTACCAAACAACATGGTTGTCCTCTCTTACACCCTTTTTCATGAGGAAGCAGAAAGGAGAGCGAATTCTGTTGCACAGATCGTAAGTGGGAAAATGATGATATTTTCCCACTGTAGAGCATTGGTGAAAGGCTGAAGTGACATGAAAAAATACCCACTGGAAAGGAGGACAGGAAGGAAAGGAAACTCATAAGAATATTCCTTCTTGTGATACGGCATATTAAAAATGCTATTGACATTTTCTGCACATTAAAAATATCATTATTAGATGGCTTTTCTCTGGGACTGTAGAATCTTAAAGAAGCTGGAGACTTAGAAAGTTAATTTTGTTCTCAAGCTGTGTCTTCTGCCTGACACACATTTTCCTACTGCCCACATACAACTCCTCTGTTGGCATCGGTCATCACTCAATCTCAGTGCCAGAGAAATGTAATCCAAGTGGTACAAAACATAAGTGTCTACTGAGAGGGGGGAATAAAGTGCAAAACTTCTCTAAAAATCTTGAGAGGCAGCTCTGCTCGATACCTTAAACCACCAGTTTCACACCATACTGAACACTTCCAATTCTAGCACTTCGACTGTAAGACAAGGCACTCAGCGTCTTGCAGGACTGGGCTGCATACTAACACCCTACTCAAAGATTACTAGCTGTATCTGGCAGGAAAGAAAGAATCAGAAAATCAAGAAACTGCAGCTACCTCAGGCCAAATAATCACATGTGCTACAGAAGGTTTAAGGGTTTGGGTTTTTTTAAGTATATATGTTTCTACGTAGCGATGCTTCATAGTGCAAGCAGATTGAGAAAAACCAAAAAGCAAAAGGAAAGCAACTGCGGGGCAGGTAACAGATGCAGACAGACTCTAGAGGATGGTTCGTTCTTAAAAGATGAAGGGAGCTGCAAGCTGTTGTCCCTTAGGTAAAACAGGGGTGGTCTGCAGGTTCTACATCACTCCTCAGCAGGGACTGATCTGGCTCTCAGTGGAGGAAATGGAAACTCTCTGGTTACTTACATGAGAAATGGATGTTTTTGCTGTAGAATAAATTCTGTCTGCTAGGCATGATTACATATTGGATAATTATTATACAAGAGCTCATTCCTTCCACTGCAGAAGTTAGTGGAAGAAATTCCCCAGTTTATGTTCACCATGTCAGACCAGACAAGCACAATATTCTTGACCATACTAAGAAAGATCTTTGGATTAAAAAAATACCAGAAGAAACATCAGCCATCCATACTTCTCCTGGGTTTAGACATAAGATCTGGGAGACGTTACACATTCCACGGGTACAGTACCTTACATCTCTAAACATCTCCTTCGATGCACAGCTGATAACAAAAAAAAAAAGCTTTTCCTGAGACAAAGACTGGATTTCTAGTTCAATATAGCGCTGTGCCAGATGTGACCAAGAGAAGACACAGTTGTGCCTCCCGTAGATTGTACAGACCAGTTGGAGACTGGCAACGGTAAATTCTCCCTTACAAGCTGGTTTCTGGCATGTGTTTGAGGTCAAATTTCTCTCACTTTTTTTTGTGGCGGTTTCTGCGACAGGGGGAAGTAAAGCAAATCTTTATTGCTGGCCAAAGCTCACTATGTTTACTGAGCACACTTGCTCTCTTTGTCCTAACACGTGCATTTTTACCTTTCAACCTGCAGGCTGGCAGATTTTACAGGTGTTACGGTACGACAGGCTACTGGGAAGGAGCATTCCCAGGCAGCAGGAGAGCCTGGTCAAGCCTATCATTGCCATGATTAGCTTGTAAGAATTATATTCTACTTTTCTTAACAAAAAATTAACAATAAGGTAATAGGGAATGAGCTTTCACTTCAGTAATCTGCCAAAAGTTCAGCTACACTTGCTTTTCCACTTGACCTTGCTCCAGAGGGCTGAGGAACAACAGTTTACTTACTACTGAAACACTGACACCTACCTCCTACTTAAACGTGCACATTTTGAGCTCAAGATCATGCTATGATTTTGTCTGCTAGGTTAAAGGATCCCTAATACTGTTTTTCTAGGTAGGCACTGAGAGACAGGGACCAGGCTGCCTCTCAGCTGCTAACCGTGCTGCTTTATACTGTGGCCTCACAAAACAGCGGACTGAACTACGAGGACAAACGTCAGTGCTTCCCCAACATCCTGGGCGTGACATGGACAGCCCGAAGCTGTCCCTGTCCATGAGATCAGGGAAATGCTGCTGTTTGTTCTGAAAGCCTTTGCCCTTCAATACAAGTACACTCTGCTCCCATTTTGCTCCACAAAGTTAACAGAGATGCCTGCGGGATGACTTCCCCCAGTATTTACATATTTATGCTTCTGTCCTGCATTAGTCAGTGTTTCTGTCTGAAGCCCATAACCTTTGGTCAGGTCTGGGATCTGCCTGGACTTTCTGCAGTTCTGCAGGAAGAGAGATTCCTCCTGGCAGTCCACAATACTTCGGGGAGTGGTAGGGAGGTTTTGGTCCTGAACAAGATAAGAGTTTATCTTTCACGGGATAAAGTCTTTCCACCTCATAGATGCCTACCTTCTGCTTGCAACAGCACCTCAACTTCATGGGGCAGGGCTGCAGAGGAGGGTTTCAGGGGGGCCGCAGCACACAGGGGACAGACTGCTGCTCTGTGCTGGGCCAGGGGATGTGTGCTGGCAAAGGGGCAGAGAAACAGGGCATGGAAAAGACTCTCCTCGGGAAGTGAAAGTCATCTGTGGCCATCCCTAAGGGAGGAAGACACTGATGTGCAGGAGCTTTAGCTGCACTGAAGTTCACCGTCATCCGGTGTTGCCTCAGCCCCTTTCCCTGAGATCTCCCCTGCACACACAAATTTAAATTCCGCTGGCTGTCCCCTAAGGACAGTGCACGACAGACACCTTTCAGCGGCAACACGAGCCCGCAGTACGGCCATCCCGGTGCTCCTACCCACTGCCAGCCCCAGCACCCCGCTCTGCCCCGCTCCCAGCCCCGCAGCTCTTGGTGTGATTTGGCCAGGGGACCCACCTGGTGTGGAGACAGTGCAGGAGGAGTCGTTCCTGCGGTGGCTGTGGCTGGGCCAGCAGGGCCGCCCCTCCCCGGGTGAGGGAGAGCATGGCACAGGGCAGGAGCAAACAAGGGCGTCTGGAGTGGGGCTTCCTGATCCGGCACTGCCACGCAGAGAAACGCCCGGCCCACCTTCACCTCGGGGTACGCTTCCAAGTTCACCTATATGGTTTAGGAGCGTAAAACTCACTGCTGTCAGATTTTTTCCTTGAGGCCCATGCTCCTGCTTCGTTGAAAGGATCTGACACAACTTGTATGAAAAACAAAATTCACAACAATGAAAAGTTACTTTGTTTTTTTACAAGAGCAGGGACTCTACAGAAGCCTTTCACAGCCCCTAACGCTGCAGAAACACCACCGACCAGAATCTTCGGGGCTTCAGATCCACAGAAAAAGACAAGCCTCACCCAAGCACTCCCACTGACTGGCTGGGGGCGGAC
>NW_010421492.1:109516-115300 GCF_000710305.1 Buceros rhinoceros silvestris | reverse complement strand
CCTCGGGGGCTTAAAACCCAAAAAAAAAAACAAGCCTCACCCAAGCACTCCCACTGACTGGCTGGCGTCGAACCGGACTCACATGTGAAATGTAAGTAAAATATGCTCAGAGTCCTTCACTATTTAGTGGATTACAGCAAGAGTGGTTTTATTTACAAAAAAATGAGGTTATAACAAAGGGACACTGAGATGCCCGAGGCCTTCACTTCCCCCTCCCCAAACATTCAGGGGAAAAGGCACAGAGACTGTTCCCACACACACAGACACATCACCTCCTCCACAAGCATGTCCACAATTTTGTTTCCCCAGCACAAAACTAAAACAAGCAGAGAAATATTTTTCTTCCAGTGTTTGCTTTCTCTTTATTTTCTGTTGCTACCTCTGTGCCTGCAGCAGCACCAGTGTTTCCCGAGCTTCAGACCCCACCAACTTTGCATCTGCTGCCTGGCCTCTCACAGCCCAGAGGGCTGCACGAGCGCAGGTCTCCCTCCGCAGCTGCCCACCGTGGCACTGGTTCGGAGTTGGGGTGAACAGGCAGAACACTGGGAACATAACTAGGGGCTCCCACCCGGGACAGGACTGCAACTAGGACGGGACATACCACCTCAGTTGTGCTTCCAGCAGATGCTTAAAGAATTGGAGCTTTAAGTTACCTCTTGCTTTATTACTCTCATTACTCTTCTACACTTCTCTACTGTTATCTTTATTTCTCTGTTGTCTTCTTGACTGTTCATGGAAAGCAAGATACTGAAAGGTCACTGGCAGATTCAAGCTTTTTTGAAGGTGAGGAAATAGCCACAGGGATTTATTCACCCAGTTTCAAGCAAAAAAAAAAATATATCAGCAACTTATTGGGGGAAAAAAAACCCCAAACCTAACTGCATATATTTAACGAAGGCAACCTCACAGTCCTGTCATTCAAAACTTTACTGTTGCTTCCTCCCTCCTGGTAGCATCACCTTCGGTGCTGAAAAATGGCCACCTCTTTTGCACAAAGATCAAGAACTATAAATTTTCACATTCTGGGCACTATAAGAACCATAAGTAACTATTTATTGAATGAATCTCACTTTACTCAGCATAGCTTTCCCGAACTTGTATAATGTGTGAAATCATTTATTGCTTGGAGACCTGTTAAACAGGCAGCCACAAAAGTCCATTGCATCTCATCATCTGAAGCTTAAACCTCAACATCATTTCTTTCTAAGCTATTTCTTGAGTACATGCAGAAATCAAACCCTCGTAAAATCTTTTTAATTTCCTGCTCTCATTCTTCAGTCCCACAGACTGGACCTGTAAGTTATTTCACGTTTTTTTTTTCCACATTACTGGTAAACTCCTTCAGTTTCAGCTCTGATGCCCATAAACAAAATTCACATCAGACAAGGCCAAGGTTCCAAGACAGACAGTTATTAGCTCAAAGCTAGAGTGTTTCATTTCAGACTTCATCCCCATTTAAACCATGAAAACCTCGGTTAGTATTGAATTTAAATCCACGGTCACTTTCTCCAGGCCTTTGTCAAAGGACTCATGATTAGGTTTGATTTTACAGTACCTCCTAGATCCTCACGCCGAGAGGGGCCACGCTGTGTCAAGCAGAGCTGCCTGCGCATACAGAGCAAGCAGCAGTCTGTCCTGGAGTGGCTAGGACCTCAAACAGACCAGAAAAAAGCTAGGAAAGAGGAGCCACATTTCCAGTTTGATCCACACAGCAGGTCAGAGGGTTCAGAAGGAGAGCTCGGGATTCACGAGTCTGAATCCAGGAACTTATCTATCCCATCGGACTTTGTTGTTCTCTTTTCAAACAAAACAAAGTATATGTATATAATAAAGGGTACATACAAGTACAATAAAGTATATGAATATAAACCTTTCTGTAAGAAAGGTACTGTCCCTTCTCACCAGAGCAACCCCAAAGCCTCACAAGCCTCTTGGACCCACCGGAATCCTCTCCCTTCTCAAAGTACGTGCTAGCTGGCCCTAACCAGATGGTTCGCTCTCACAACAGAAACAACAGTTTGCTGGAGAACAGTTTTTACAGGACAGCACAATGTTTGGATACGTTTTTACTGAAAGGGACCTTTGTAATTTCTTGTTTCCATTGGTCCTGGTGCCCTGTTTCTGCGCGCCAAAAGGGAGAGCGCAGCTGTACTTTGCCAGTGAGCAGGACTCCGTCAGAGCAGGCAGCTATCAGGAGAAAGGCGACTGCACGGGTAAGCCTGAGCTGTTACCTGCCAGCCAGGCTCGCAATGTGAATACAAACCCTCGTTGATTGAGGAACTTCTAGGTTACCATGAGCCCTCAGCATTGCCAACATGACTGTTTTCCAAGCCGAGCTGCCTTAAGTCTGTCAAAATAGGTTTAACTGCTGCTTCTGTCCTCTGAACAGCGCCCAGAAGTGGTATATGACATTGGCTAGCCCAGCTGTCCCCAGAGTAAAGCACCAGGGAACGGCTGCTTTGTATCCCAGCCCTCACAGCTGAGGAGGGTCCTGCAGCAAGCTGCACCCGCTGTACCGTGCCCATGGCCCACAGGTTGAGGCTCAGGGTACTTCACCAAACCAGGGCAACACTGCAATGCAGTAATGGGGAACTCCGAAGCACAGCAACAGTTGGCAGCAGCCCAGCACAGCCCTCATTTTCTCTGTTCCATTTCTGTTATTTTCCACTCAAATTATTGTGCCATTTGAAGGAACACAGACCTGTGTCATTCTGAGTTACAGTCAGACTTGGTGCCGCTAATTCTGCTAAGTGAACAGTAAAGTAGGAACAGGCAGAACAACGTAATTTAGCGTGCTGTAGGAAAAGTCAGAAGGATCACGTCAGCAGTACTTCCAAAAGCCACCTGCCCCAATACACCTGGTGCGACTCACCTGTCTACTGAAGTACTGCAGGAACCCTGGACTAGCTACGCAATTCTCACCGGGAGTTTCTGTGAAATTTAATCACCCCAAATGGTCAAACTAAGGGTTACTGACAAGGGAAGGGTTGAAATAGTGTTCCTGTTGTTCTGGACAACAACAACAAAAAAAAAAAAAGACTGCTAAGGAAGTAACTTTATAACCTGAGAAGAGTCTGCAGTTTTAAGAAATTTTCCCCTAAAGGTTGTAAAGCTTTTACTATGCGAAGTATTTTTGCTATTGTATACACTGGCGGCCACTGAGTGCAGCTATTATTTCTGGCGGTCATTCAGAGAAGGTCGGGGCTGATACAGTGTTCAACAGAGTTTGTTTGGGTAGATCCATCTGTGTTTTTAACCACCCATACAGAGTTTTGTGTCCTTTTAAAAGACGTTGGATGTTCCTGAGTCTAATAAATGATGGTCTTTATTTTTATCTGCCACAGTAAAGAACGTTGTCTTTACAACCGCCACGCTTTTCTATACATATTACACAAACATCTTAAAAATAGATGATTCTTTGCTGCGGGGCAGGGCACAGCCTACACAGAGCTCCCAGGGCCATGTGGATTGTGACTTGTTGCTCTCACTCCTTACACCTTGGGTTGAGTTCATGCCTCGGAGGAGCCAAGTAGGGGAGATTGCAATCAAAGGCCAGGCCAGGGATGGAAGAGGTACATTGAAAGGATGTAGCAAGGAGTCCAAGATGGAGCCTCAGAAAGGAAATGTTTTCAGGTCATGTGAGCACCAGGAAGAATATCTTAACTAGTTAGGACGGACTGTAAATAGCATTAACACTCCCACTGGATGGATTTGGTAGTGCAGGATTTGAAACCCATTATAAATTCTCCGTAGTGCATGGAGCGAACCAGGTGAATCCTCAGCACCCCACCTTCCTGGCTGGCTGCACTGCACGGCCACAAGGTAAAGTACCTCAGTGAGGGCCTCTGCTACTGCTTACGAATACTCTGTTCCAAAACCTGAAATGAAATACTGCTAGCACTATATTGCTTCAAAACACCTCGCAAACATTTGCTGGCTGTGAAGTGGGTGAGTATTGGTATTGCCGTTTTACAGCGGGGAAGGCAAGCGGCTAGCAAATGTGTGCCCCACCTGATGTAAATAACTGCCATCAACGTAAAAATTACTGAAATCCTACTGTGAGAGGATCCTCACATCTGGCAGCCGCTACAGGCATTTCATAACGCTTTTTGTATCCAGAGCAGGTACTGCCCTGAACACGTGGTTCAGGTCACTTTGCCACTTACCTGAGCTTATCTGCTACAAAAATCACACGCCGCTCTAGCAGGAGAGAAGCAAAGATCCTGATGATCTGACGAACACTGAGGCACTTGAAAAGGCATTCAAAGTCCACGTGTTCCAGGCGGGAGTCCATGGGCCGCCGCAGCTCAATGACCTGAACACATCCAAAACACATCAGTCAGCATCACTGGTGGGGGCTGACAGCGCCGGGGCGTCCAGCACCTCAGCTCCGTGCATTCCTGCAGACAACCACCCCCGTCCTCTTCTGCAACCTGAGGCTGGAGGCAGAGCACTCCAGAGAAAAGGCGTATTACACAACTCACTAGAGTCATTCTCCTTCCCAGAATGTAGTTGTGTACATTAAATCTGCTGTCATTTCCAAGGGAAGGATAATTCTAAACGACCTGTCAGAGACCAGAGATGGAAAGCTTGGCAATTCCTGCAGACAACCACCCCCGTCCTCTTCTGCAACCTGAGGCTGGAGGCAGAGCACTCCAGAGAAAAGGCGTATTACACAACTCACTAGAGTCATTCTCCTTCCCAGAATGTAGTTGTGTACATTAAATCTGCTGTCATTTCCAAGGGAAGGATAATTCTAAACGACCTGTCAGAGACCAGAGATGGAAAGCTTGGCAGAATCAACAGTACGAAGCAAGGAACAAACTGGAAACACTGGAGCCAGAAGCTTATAGGGTTAAAACAGCCATAAAGACAAGGTAAATCTGGTTATAAACTCGGCTAGCAATTCAAATTCACATCTAGATAGGAGCCAGGGACTGAATTTAAAGGCCTGGCAAAATTTAAATCAAGTTTACTTCATTTTCGCTCTTCTGTGATGCCTAAATCACTAGATAATGTTTAATTTTTTTTTTGTCATACAGATATGCATATATATACTTAACTGGGAAGTCAGGACAAGGTCTTAGATGGTGACTTGTGACATCCCTTTAAAGTCTAATTTTCATACTTCATCCATGACCTCAGGCCCTCTCCTTCCTTTTCTCAAATGCCTTTTCCTTGATTCCTTTATTATATCTTCCTTTTACTCTGCAATTGACATGCTCAGGTGTGGAACTTGAAGGCAGAGGACAGAAAAAAGAAGGAAAAAACCATGAAGAAGAGAGTAACAGGGAGAAAACTATGAAGTGTAAGACAGCAAATGATGAACTACTGAGGGATTTGAGGAAACAGAAGGGAAAGGGTAAAAGCTGGCCAGCTTGAAGCTGTGCTGAAATCTCCAAAGATGTAGTAACAGGAACATACATACATCTCCTTCTTCCCATGTGTCCAAAAACCACTGTCACTGTACTGCTCTAGACCACCGTTACGTTTTCATGCACGTGACACCACATTCCACAAGCATATGGTATTGGGCTTAAACTGGAGTAGCCCTTAACATTCCTCACAAACACTGTTTTAAGGATATAATCAAGACCACAGATACTGGAAAGAAAACCAGTTCATACCAGTTTAGCTGTAGTATTATTTGTGATCAGTAACACAGGACTGTAAAAAGAACGTCACTGTTAGTATTAGTGTACAGAGTTGATTTTTAAGCCTGAAACACAGGAACACTGTGGTGCCAGAGTATTAGGTATCCATCGCCCAGCAGTGCCCCAACCA
>NW_010421492.1:99114-109406 GCF_000710305.1 Buceros rhinoceros silvestris | reverse complement strand
AGCAGGAATCAAGCTGTGGAGCGACGGTGTACCATGAACACCTCCTCGGGAAATGCTGTCCACCCCTCTCGTACTCAGCGAAGGTGCCCACTTCCACTCCTTAGCTCTGGGACTGCAGGCTCAGATCACGTTTGTGTGCCAAATCACGAGGAGGTGGTTCTACTGCAAAACTTACAGCACTAAAATCTTGCTGCGGGGTAGGTTGTAATGCAAGTTACAGCAGCTCTTACAAATGCCATGGATGTTTCCTGCTGCCTGGCAAAGGCTGCTGCTTCAGTTTGCTCATCACAAAGACATACACTGTCTACTTCCCAATTAATCATCATCTTTGTTTAGGCCAGAGGAGCCACAATGGAAGGACAAGATTCTGTTCCTAATTAAGCCAGCGCATTCCACTTAAATAACGAGTTTGTACTAGCATAACAGAGAGCAAAGCTCAGCCAGAAGAGAGTTGTTTGTTTGTTTGGAATTATCTCAATGTTTTTCTCTGGGAGAGTTCAGAAGCTTGAGCAGAGGACGGAGAAGTTGCAGATCCATGGTTTCCAGATACATTCACATCAAAGAAGCACTATCAGATCTTACCACTGTTAAAACAATCAGCCTTTCTGTTTTCCTTTGCTTTTCCAGAAGAAAGTGCTTGTGACTTAACTATGCCTTGAAGCCACTTATACCAGGAACCCTTTACATTTCAAACCAAGTGACATGACAGGCCCACTCTGTTGAAGTCAGAGACATTACCTGAAGAATATACGATTCAATATAAAAATAGCAATAGCACCGTAAAACTAGCCATAAGGAGTATAAAATAACCCTGGAGGGGATTTCTTTTCCCCCTGCTTTCACCAACTGGGTCAAATTCTATTCCTATCCACAGTGATGTACTCCCTCTATATGCTCACCTATCTGAGTGGAGCTACTCTAGACTTACGCCAGGCCTTGGAGAGAGCAGAACTTGACACGGCAAACGGCTAGCAAACCTCAAGCTACAATGACTTCTTAAGCAAGGCACCAGGATTGCCATTTCCCAGTCAGGCGCACGTTGGATAACACTAGGCTTCTAGCTACTTGAGTCAGTAGTAAAAGAAAGGGAAATCTACTATATGTGCGCACACACAGAGAAATTTTACATGACATGTTTTCCCAAATATAGACTATGTCTTTGAGGGCCAGTTAAAGGGTATTTATTACCAAAAAGAGCCATTTGAATGCTGCTGGACACTCTTCCTACGAGGGCCAGGACCAGCAGTAATGAGGTTTGCAAGAACAACCAGCTGCTGAAGCGTTCAAGTACGGCCAGCATGGGGAACTTGCACTTGTTTGTTATCTCTGTGGTAAAACCCAGCAGCAGCGTGGTCTGGCCAGGCACACTGGGACATCTGTGTTGTCTGCGGGTTTTTGTTAAACTCAGCTTATTAAGAAATGTAAAATACCAAATCCATAACACTTCATGGGCATATCTTCATCAACAGCACATCAGCAATGGAGCAGCCCCTGCTCTGCTCATTTTAAGGATGTGCTGCCTCACATGCCTTGCAGTATCCGTGTGTCTCCTCCTGCTTTTCTTTTGCTGTTTGATTTGGAGTGGTGAGAGGGAAAGCTTTGACTCTTCAGATTTGCAGTTGCTTTTTACCTCGTTTCCAGCTCCAGGCAGAAAGGTTTTGACTTTGATTGTCTTTCCAGGTGCAGGAAAAGGAGACTCCATGAGACTCCTCATAAATGGATAAACCAAGGCAGCAGATATTCCCCTTCTCCTTTCAACCTCATCCAGGATCTGATCCATTAGTGGGAGAGAAAGAGAGAGAACGTCAGCACCACATACACTTTTGAAGCATCTTTTGACCCACCTGTGCCTAAACACATGGCAGACCTACATTTAATTCTCCTCTGCCATGCATTTCTTCACTGTTAAAGCCATAGGATTCAATCGTATTCTAAAACCGATACTTTTTCCAGTTACAAAATGGAACCTCTTTGTGAATGCAGTTGACAGAGACAAGGAAGAAATAACAAATCTAGAAAGGAGAAAGAAGACTCAGAATAGCAAAAGGGATCTATATTATTGGGATTTTACCTGAACAGGGCAAGCTGAAGGAGAGAAAGAGCAAGACAAATCCCATGATCACAGGCCAGGTCAGCACCATACCCCAGCGGTACGTATTGAAATTTGTATTACAGCGAAACAATTTTCTTCTGCCCTGGGCATCTCTTCCACTTCAACTGAGAGGGTAAGAAAAAGCCAGACCAGCAAGAAAAGCAACCCTGCCACACTATGACCCCAGTAGGGGACCACCAAAAGAGGGCTCCTGGAGGAGTCCTGTCCGTGGCAGCAGCAGTCATGTCGCAGTCTGTGCCGAACCGGAGCCAGCTGCGAGCAGCCGCAGAAGCGTGCCCAGCTGTTTACACTGGGTGCCTGCACTAAGGTCATTTTCTGTTTGACATGACACAGAGCAGGCAATTAGTTTTGAAATAAGCAGATGGAACTTCTTACAGATAGGACTATTATTTTCTTCTCTCTTTGGACACATGGGCCAACATAAGTTAGATCTCGGCTCAGTTTTCCCACATGAGACAGACCATATAGATGATAAACCTACAGACGACGAGAAAGCAGCTTCAGAGCAGTTAGTGGTTTGACCTGAAATGGTGATCTTTTAACCACCGCTTGAGAGCAAAAGGCCATAGGAGAGCTAGTGGGTCTGAGCCAGGCATTTTCCCTTGTTTCAGTGAAAAGCATTTCCAAGAGAAACACAACATTAAAACATACTTAGGCACAAGCTGGTGACTAACGACGATAGCTAGTGACACCAAATGCCAGCAGAGGCATTGGCTGGTGCAGTTTCCCCTTCCTCCTTGCAAGAGAGTAAAGACCTGAAGCAAAGCTGACGCTGTATACGTAGCTTGCATTCCAGCCCATGAGAGTGGCAGACAACCATAAACGAAGACATGAATTTCACTCCTGGTAGAGTGTGCAGCACAACAACTATCCTCACCAGACAAAACCAGCTGCCCAAGTGGGAAGTAATGATGAACCAAGGCTATGCCCGGGACCCTCAGTGCTGCGCCCGGCCAGCACGCAGTTGGAATGTGCCCAGCACACATCTCCCCCTTTGCAGTCACTATCTGATGCTTTATATTGCTGGAGCTGGGGGCCGTGTGTGTCACATCCCTGCCCCAACAACCTTCAGAACACAAATAAAAAGGAGCATTTAAACTGAATAAGTTGAACAGAGAACTCAGGAGATAAAACAGTCAAAAACATCTGTTGAAGCCGTGACCAAATGAGTTGGCTGGAAGTACAGATGTCTGTGGTTCTCAAGTCTGTCTTAGCAGTAGGTATTACAACAGTGCGCATAAAAGGCTTTGAGAAGGTGAAAATAATGTGGGCTATCAGAAACAGGACGATGAGTATTTTAGAATGGAGGACTCCTTTTGCTTTTCTGATAAATATTACTCAAGATTAAATATCTCATGGTCTTTCATCGCTTGTATTTTTCTGTGAAGACAACCGTTCTTTGTTTTGACTAATTTGGCAAAGCGTGCCATCATGATTGTTTTCCTCTCTTTCACTGGATTTATCAATTAGGACACCACAGGTTACTCTGACTAGGCTGGAAAAAGAGACTGTCTCACTTTTCAAGAACTTCTGTCTCCATCCACACCAAACCTGTCTTCAAAAGCAACAGGGGTGCTAAGGCTCAAACTCTTCCTCCTTCATTTAACAGCTGTTTCATCCAAACCCTTTCCAAATGCAGTGCTTAGAGTACGTGCTAAAGAGCTGTGCTGAATCCAGCCCACGTGCTGCCAAACACCCTGCTCCCACCCGGGGCCAGTACCATCGCGGGGTGACCAGCCCCGTGTAGGACAGCACCACTGTGGCCAGACTCTGGTGCGGATGGGTTCTTTTTGTGGTCCAGCTCCTTCTCGAGCCCAGCAGTTGAGAACAGCGCTGGTGTGTTACAGCCCTGTGCAGGGCACCACAGGCAGTTGAGGGGGAGCCTGCCTTCCTGCACGGACCAAGACTCCGGGGCTGTGTGGCAAAGGCCTGCCTGCCACAATGCCTGGGAACCGCCCCTGCTGAAGGCGGTGAAATTGCACTCACCCGTCATCCTTGGGTTCACTGGGGGATGATCAGACATGTTTTCAAGTTATAGATTGAACTGGCAAAGCAGATCATCTTTTATTTTGGTGCAGTGACCTTCCTTGTATGACTTTATACCTACAACTTGGTCGTAAGGAGGATGCTTACATTTTCTGTTGGATATTTTTTTTTCTATTTTTTCCCCTCTCCCAAGTTTTCCTTTGAAAATTAGTGCACTATCAAAATCAGATAAAAACATAAAAGCAAACAAAGAGCCTCAGGCCCTCTCTCCATACCACGAGTCTGGTGAGCTGTGTTATCCTCCCAGAACAATGCATTCCATTTCACTCACAGATATCTTGCTTAGATACATATTATGTCTAACAGAGGCTGTTGTAAACCCTTTATTTCAGAGCCTTATGAAAGATGTCAGAAGCAGAATTGCAATTAATTATTGCAACCCAATTGTTTTTCTTCATACGAGATCTGTATTAAAGTTTTATCTAGAGATTGTACGATTATTAGATCATATGAACAAAATAAATGCTATCATTTTTATTAACTTCAATGATTTTCATGTTCTTTCCAACTTCATTCCTATACAAATGAACAAGAAAAAACCCCTAAGTTCTGAGAGATTTCCCATATCTGAAGTGAAAAATCTGGCAAATTAGAACAACACTTCTATGAACACTGTATTGAAATTGGAAAAGGGGAAGGCAGCAATCTGACATTAGGTGTATCATTGTTCTCCAAAGATCACCAGCAAATCCTATACGATATTCGAGGTGCTCACTGGATTTTGCAGGACACACTCTCAGAAGACTAGGACACCCTAAAAAGGCACTTAGAGAGATACTTCAAATGTTCATCTATCAGAAATGTCATTAGTAGTTACTTTTAATAACCTTTTCTCTTACAAAAGAGGAATGCTTGTGGCTCTGGAGCCGACTGGCAGTTAACTGTTTGTGTGGCTATTCAACTCCTCAGTTTAGCTGCAACACCCCGCTTACCGTCTCAAAACTCTTGTGTCAAGAACTGCATTATCGCAGCGTACAGTGCAGCTTGGGATTTAACGTGGAGGCCAATTCAAAGATTATCCATGCTTTCCTAGCCTCTTAGGATAAAAAACCACATCAATAGAGTTAAGCATATAGAATTCACTTATCAAATAATCCTTTTTCTTAACCTCATAATTCCACAGGGTATTGGAGTAGAAGTGATACTGGCTCATCATTCAAATTGTGGATGCCAAGAATTACAGCTCGGCACAGAGCAGCTTTAGAAAACAATGGAAAAAACGTCAGTCAGCCAGACCATACAGACACCCAGATGTTTTTTGAATCAAGTTGTGCCTCAGTCACAGAAGCAATAAGACATTCTTTGACGAACCCAATAATAGGGATGGAATATCCAAAACAGCAACTGTAAAATACAGTTATCTTCCAGCAAAGGAAGAAATTCTTCTTGTCTGGTTCATCACTGTGGATGTGTCTCAGTAAACAATCAAACTAAAAAGCAACACTGAAAAAAAAAAATCTTCTTACCTTGGAAAATAAATCAAAGCATCCCAGCCGGCTGATGACACAATAAACTTCGGGTAGGCGTGGGCCTTTTCCACTTGGCTGATAACAGTAAAAAGGAGATTGAAATGACATATTAATTTGGAGCCATAAGGAAAAACACTTGTGTCTCTGATCACACAGTTGGCTATCCTGTGAAATCTTTCGCTATCCGTATCTCCATCAAAATAGCTACTCTTGGAAAAGCATCATATTCTGTAAAACAGGAAACTAAAAAGCGTAAATAGTGCTTATCCACTTAGGAAATCACAGTGCATTGGAGCTGTATTCCAATATTGCACCAGCTTGCAGCCATAAAATTACATTTAACTGTGACTGTAACTTATGCCTGCACTGTCATCGTCCTCTGCTCCTGCTGCGGCACAAGGAGTGTGGCCATCCCGGGGCCACGCGCTGCAGGATGAGAACTACAACGGTAAGAGAGGTTTTAACAGCTTTAGCTCCCCACTCACTGCATGATGTTCAAAGAGAGCTGAACTAACAGAAAGCAAGCTCACAGAACTAAACAAAGGCAAGCTGCAGGAGTTAAGTCATTAACTTCCTCAGATTAACGCAAGATAAACATGACACCCTGAAATAACTTTAACGATGGCAAGTATGAATCAACGGTGTACATCCCTCCCCTCCCCACCACAAAAATCTATAAAGACCACCCTCTATCACCACCCTATTGAAGGTATCTCCTAGAGAAGCAAATGGTTTAAATCGGCCTGATAGATGTGTATTCCCTCAGAGGACTCTGCAGCCCTGCCCACACCACTGCAGGGAAAGGCCCGTCAGCACTGCGTGAAAAAAGGGAACGTCCTGGCTGGATCCAGCTTATTTGCTGGAAAACAAGTAGAATTAGGGCAACGCTGAGCTCTTGAGAAAAACCATCCTCGCTGGTAAGGTCCTCAGAGCAGAGGGCTGGCCAGCCCGCATCCTGCGTGTGTACAACGCGCATGGATGCACAGATGGCAGTGACATACACACACCACAGCTTCCCACTGTATGTTCATGCAATGCAGCATTCCAGATCTGTGTAGCTGCAACTGATTTTCACCAGATCCACACACACACACTTCCTAGGGGCTGTTATTTTAACAAGGCAGCTCGTTGACTTCAGACGCAGTTACATGTAGTCCCAAGATACAATGAAAGGAAGTCCTGGTGCTGCCTCATCCAGGAGCTACGTCCGTCACCGCACAGAACAGCTGCAGGTACGCTAGCAAAGCCCAGCACGCCAGCAGCACAAAGCCGAAAGCAGGGTCTGAAACCACAGGCGAGGCTGCCTACTTCCTTGCAGCTTGTGGAGTCAGCCGTGCTAGTGCCACATGGCCTGAAAAGCATGAAAGATTCACTTGGCATCCCTTAGCCTCTTTGCACAGCTGTACATTATTGATATGCAGCAGTGACAGAATCATCTCCATTAATAACAACTCCATGATAAAGGAGCTCAGTCACTGTTTCCATCACCTTCTGCCCATTTGTACACGTAGCCAAAGGGGCTGATCATCTCCTCTGTATCCACGTGGAAGGCCATTGTATTTTTATCTTTGTCTCATTATTAGATTATTAGATACAGTGATTAACTTCCCCACAGTGCGTTTGACATTTCCATGCCACACAGATGTCAGTCAAGAGGAGCAGAGGGGTGGCTGTGCTTCTTAAATCCAAATGCTGCAATCTAGACTTGGACAGTCAGCAGGTGCCTGCCTGTTATAATAGAGACCACAAAAAAATACCAACGCTAAGTGAATACAGATGAGTCTATTTCTGGATCCAAACCTGCTCGCTTACACGTCACATCTCTGAAAAAGCAGAGATCTTTTTTGTCCATATTAGGTATAAAACCCTTTCTAAAGGCACTGAGTGATTATATCAAGCATGTGGGATTTTGGTTAAAATCGTTGTGTCAAATCTGCAGGAATTCCGAAGCCATGCCAGGAGCCTTGGAGAGCTCCCAACCAAGCGCTGTCTCACTGAGCGCCAGTAAAAACATCACATTCCTGGGTCATCTATAAGACCAGAAACAATGCTTAGCACTTACTCAAAGATGATTCTTCTTTATGAAATATCATTGCCTGCAAACGTCTTAAAGGCTACATGTCTGCGAGAGCTGGGATTCCTCCCTCTTTGCACTAACTGTATGTGCCATCCTTTCTGTTATTTCAGAGAATTCTTCCTGCAAACAGCACAGCCCCCCAGATGCACACAAATCACCTGTAAGAGGCAGCAAGCAAAAGCCTCAGGCAGAGCCATTCTGAGGAGCAGGACTTCTCAAATTTCTAACACAGGCAACTCTCCATATAACCTCCCCCCTCAGCCATTAGTTTACACCTCAAAGTTGGATTTGAAACACCTGCTCATTGTGCTTTAGTTTGCTTCTTTCGCAGAAAAACATCATATGGGACAGGACACCCCTCCCTTCACTGCTTGGACTCATCTCTCTCCAGTGGGGAGACTCGGACATCGAGTCTGGCCAACAGTATTGGTTTAACACCCTCTCTTCCTGGAAGAGAGTGCTTCCAAGTTGCAGGCTGTGTTCTGCAAGGTATCTACAAAGCCTTGGAGTTATGTCCTCCAAGGCTCACTCTTCCACACGATGAGTAGGTCCAGTTCAGGGAAGCTGTACAGTAAAGTAGCACAGCTGAGAGGCATCTGAGTGACTCTGCCTTGATGCACTGCACTCCTCCTGGAAGAGGAGGGATAGAGGGGATTGTTTTGATTTTGGTTTGTTTTGAATTTGTTTTCATGGAGCCCAGGATATTTTCAGCCTTAGTCCAGTACCACAAATGAAAATGTTAATGAGTTTTGTTGATAACAAGACTGTTTCCCAAGAGGATGAACATAAACTGACAAGAACTTGGCTACAGGATGGAGGAGCTGAGATCTGCATCAGGGCTGGTCCAGAAGTGGCTCAGGACAGTCTTTTTTATAGTGATTTTAATCTGAAGTTTACTGACTAAAGCCCACTCTAAAACCTGCTTTGGCAGGAGAAACAGGAGGCTTCTGCTCCAAAAAATAAGCCTGCCATTTTTCTGAAACCTGGGGGAGCCTTTGGAGATCTCCTCCCAGTCTGGCGAAGCACTGAGTCTCACACACTGCGTCACCTGCTTCCAAAGCTAGGCAAGCTGCCCCTGTGGTGTGCACACCCACCAGCCGTTCACACACATAACTCAGGGGTTTGCGTTTAAGTGGGTGTCAAAAATCAGAACAATTCAAATGTTGGAGTCCAAAATGAGCATGTCAGTCACAAGTCAGCTCCTGTGGTAGTTCTTGATTCCTTGTTAGGCCGATGCAGAAATCGGACCATGAGAAAACCGTGGGTGTTTCAAATACAAAAGCCTGACTTAAAGTCGTCTTGCTATATGTGAAACATGAACTTTTAATGCCAGAGCACCCAATATACACAGAGCTGTCAAAGGCGCTTGGGAAAGAGCAGGATGGGGTGAAGAAAGCAAAGGAAGAAGTGTTTTACAGTGAGCTTTTTTAGATCAAAAGCTGCTTTCACAGTGTAACAAATTCCCTTCCCCTGCTCCAGCAAACGCACGATAAGCTAGTCCCACCTAACGACTGTTTTTCGTGTTTTAATGTACACGCTTCACGTTCAGGCATCTGCTCCTCCACTGACTCCTGGGACTGGCTCGTCTTAGCCTAGAAAACTGCCGAGGGAGCATTTTTTAAGTGAGAGAAGAGACCAGTAGGATGGGGTGAAACAGACCCTGCAAGTTTTCATCTTACTTCTGCAAATACAAAGTTACCAGCCAAGAAATCCTGACAGATTTCTGCTCTGAGAAGTGGGTCTTCTCAGATGCCTGCCCTATATGATAGAAATACGTGTCTCCTACTGTTCCCGTGAACCAGCTGCCAGATGTGGCAACAAACTGCAGGACTTTGTTTTTAGGACACACTATCTTATACTCCAGTACTGTCCCACTAGTTGGAACTAGCACCCCTCAGGATCCGCAGCGTCTCCCATGGCAGTAAAGCCCAAGATGCTTGTGAAGATCCCGTAAAACAACAGCTTGCTTGCCATGACTGTCCCTGGGGACAGGGGCTGGCACTGCTGTAAATCCCAGCCATAAGGCCACTGACAAGCTGCTGAGGAGCTGCACTGGATCCAAGCATCTCCCAAAGGATACAGGCCTTGTGTCTCTCTGGCTGTCTGTGCCCTTTTTCTGGGCTGCGGAGGCTATTCATGGCCTCCCAGTAAGGAAAGTTTTACAGATTTTCCAGTACTAGTGGTGTTGCAGCTGAGGCTCTATCAACAGAAACACGCTGAGAAGGTCCATGCTTTCACCACCGTGATCCTTGTATACGCACTGTGCTCTCACCGGGCACAAGCCTATGGGGTTGCACAGACAGAAGAGCTATAACTTCAGTCACACCCTTTAGAAAGGATTTTTAACATATTAAATCAAGGCAATTAGTAAAATGAAATTATACACTAAACCAAACAAGAAACCTGTGTTTTACAAGGTGCACTCAGGTTCACGTTACAGCAGCTTCAGCCCGTTCCTTCCCCAACAGGTGCTCCTGCTGCTCCTGCTCTCCCTTCTGCCCCTACCCAGGTTGCACAGGGACATTGTCATGTCCGCTGGGGACACTGTGACTGGTGGGGTGAGCCTAAGCCCTTAGCAGGAACTGCT
>NW_010421492.1:86955-99056 GCF_000710305.1 Buceros rhinoceros silvestris | reverse complement strand
CTGGTGGGGTGAGCCTAAGCCCTCAGCAGTAACTGCTCACACCATCTTTGCCGCTGACACGCGTGTGTCGCAGAGCCGCAGCCCAAGAACAGCGCTGGAAAAGAGCCTGGCAAGTCGATGGATCAATCAGCATGGAAAGTTAAATTCAACTAGTTATTAAAAATGTCTTATTTGCAGTAAAAGGCACAGCAGCAAGAGTTGCTGTCTCTACTATATATTGGCCCATTTCCTTTTATAAGCAGCAGCATATGCCTCTCATCAAATCACCGGGAGAGCTGTTACATGATTGCCTTGGAGGTATCAAGATGTAACTGGGAAACTTCAGGCTATCTATGGAAGTGCAGATTGTTTGCGGTGGTGCAATAGGTTACATTCCATTCTAATCCTGTTCCAAAATGAAACAAAACGATATAAATGCATTTTAAAGGAGATACTGTACAGGATTTGTAGTACAAACAGAACATAATTGTCACTATATCCCTGGAGGTAGTTTTGGCAGGGTTTTAGCACACCCCCCGATAAAACACTCTGAAAGAATCCGAAATCTGAAGGCAGAAGAGAAAAAGTGGAGCAGATTGTTCATATCACAACATGCCAAAGGAGAAGGCGGCTGACAAAAAGTGGCTGTTTCATAAACGAAGAAATCGGACCACCAGCTTCCACAGAAGACACAGACGGCCGAGGGCTGCCCAGTGCTCTAGAGGGCGGGAGACACCTCTCGCTGGTGATTACATCCTTGCCAGGACGCTGGGGAGTATTTCCTAAGGAATTGGCCTCAGAGCAGTGGCTTATCTTGAAGCAGAGCAGTTTATGATGATTTTAGGATTTTCTTATGGTTCTACATCACACACTGTGGCCCACCTTTCTCCTCAGTAATGCTTGCCCAAAACTGTGTGTAATTCCTGTCGTGGTTATTGCATTTGACAGAACTTACGGGTCGGGAATGGGACTGATCAGAGGAGATGCTGTGCACTCCTGAACATCAGAGCCACACTGGCTGAAGCTTTCAGAAACTACTCAGGACATTAGACACCCAAATACAAAAATCTACTAAAGAGCCCAAGGCTCTGGCATATAATCTGGCCATAATATCCTTGTTGCCTGTACAAACTCTGTAACTGCATGTATAAAATAAGAAAGCATGCACATGACTGTAAATATCACACCGAGGAACATAGTGAGGCTGTTCCACCCACGCACCAGCATTTGAGGGGACAAGAAATTGTTACACTCTGCAAGCACAGCTGAACCCTAAGGAGAAGGGTTCACTTGCTGTTTCTCTGCAGCTTCCAAAATCCTCTTTCTTTCTAAGCCCCAGACTGTGCCAGTTTTGTTCTCAGAAGGCACAGCAGGATTTGTCCCAGAAAGGGACGAGACAGTTAAGTACCTTGGTATCACTCCCTTGTCCTCTGAGGGTAGGCTGTACCAGTGACATGAGACATGCCAGCTTTGGGAGCCAGACGAAACTCCCTGAATTAAGTGTTCTCACAGGGCAGCAGCAGATCAGCTTTATAACTGGCTTTATAACTATGTAATAGATTTAGCAAGAAAATACTCATTTTTTCCTTCTTTTAAATTATTTTTTGCTGTCTGGCTGATTGATTTTTCCCATAGTCAGTGGAGGATAAAACCAATCTCCAATGCTGTCTCAAACATCTTTTATATAAAAGTGTGTAGTATTGATTTCTTTCTGTTCCCAGTATTTCCTGCTCTGCTAACCTGTCTCCCGCACCAGCTGAAAGCCAGTGCTCTATTTTTATGTTGCCTTTAACACTGGGTGGATTTCACTGAGCCTTAAACAAGGAAAAACAGCCTAAGGTAATCCTTCATTGACAAACTAATTTAACACTCCTGCGTACACATCTTTTTTGTGGTGGCTGATAATTTCAGACTTAGCCTGGTCCAGGATCAACTGTTTCACATTTCACAAATGTGAGCTCTGTGCACGATGCCAAACTTGCTAACTTTCCCAGAGATATAAGGGTCTTAACCCACCTTTACTGGGTAGAGTGAAAACATTCCATAATTTAATCCTAGCCAACATTCTCTGAGGTTTTGTTATTTTTTCAAAATATACCTCATTATCCTTTTCAATGACAACAAACAAAAAAGTAATTGAGTTGTACTGCTGCCCTTCACGTTACACTTATTTACAGCAGCAAGGATGTTCCAGGTGTTCCACTTGTTTACCTCTGAACCGCCCCCTGGCCAGCCCTGGCCTTCACCGACATTTCCTTTCCACATATAAACCTTGTTGTGGCCCACGCTTACACACTGTGTCATACAGAGTAAGCGACTCTCCGTGATGCTACCTACGGCAAACATCGCCCACAGAACTGATAAACAAGGTTCTGTTATGTTAGTTTAAACGACATTTCTTACAACTAGAGGAACCACACACAGCAATACCTCCCAGACTGAGCATCTGCTGTCTGCACGACAAGGAGCTTTGCTGTAGATGGGAGCAGGGTAAGAGCAGCGGCAGGTACAGGCAGCACCCTGGGATGGAACGTGCTGTTCTAACGGCAGCAAGTTGCTCTGCCTGCTGGAAGCCACTGAAAGCTACTGAAAGCAGCTTGAGAAGGTAGGAAATCGTGCCAGGAGGAGGAAGGGGGAAGTGCCAGTGTCCCTTTCTGTTAGGCAGGGAGTACCTGTTCACAAGATGCAGTGCTGCTGCAGACATTTGTTTTGCACAGAGTATGCAAAAGCTCCACCTGCAGCACCCATTTTACATGCACACACATATATACAAAAAATCCTCTCCAACCAAGTGTAGGACACCGACACGTGCACAGCACAGGAGCCATGGCTCCCTGCCTGGTCACTCGCAACCAGCTCCAAACCCATCCAAGAGGTGATAAATAGGCTAGTGCAGGAACAACCACCTGCTTTACGCTTTGTTGCCATCCAGGCAGGTCTGCAGGATGGAGAGCAGACCCCCTGCTTGCGCTGTGCTTCACCTGCTTTAACACACTTTGCAAGCCTTTGTGCTGCTTCCTCCCCTCCCCGCCCTCCCCAAACACACATGCTGTCCCACTCTCAGTTTATCAGGTGACCAGTGATTTTCCAGGTGATGGGACAGAACTGGGTAGAGTAGGCTGCGTCAGGTACCCACACTCCAGTTGACCACCCTTTCAGTCTTCGTGACCAAAGGAGGCTGAGAACTTAGACTTCCCGGCACTGCCATCAGCTTACTGCCTGACCCTGAGCCAGTGGTGACGGTGGCATGCTCTCCACCACCGCTGCTCCTCTGCTCGACAGGGTGGCTTATTTACCTACATCACAGACCTGCAGCAGACCGATTACTCAGTGCCAGCAGAGTGCTTTGGAGATGTAAGCAGCTGTCCAAGGGATAAACACCACTCACAAACGTTTAGAAATACTACATTTGCCTTTGTTTGCTGTGTTGTAGTATTCCTGGTTCTGCTTGAAAGATATAAAGGGTTTTAAAAGTAAGTGCTCATACAAGACATCTTCCACATACATTCTTACGAATCTCCTAAAAGACGCGGGATCTATTTGATTGAGACTGCCGTTACAAATTCTTATTTTACCTGAGCTCCTTAACAGTTCCAGATTTCAGAGTGAGTAACTCTGTTTTCTTTTAAAACCATGGGAGATAGCCTCAAAGCTCAGACTGCAGTTCTGAGATACTGTTTCACCCATGCTGAAGTGAAGGTGATGTACTTACCAACAGCCTCCTGCAATAACCAAACCGTCGGCTCCCGTCTTCTCCAGTCAGCATGAAAGAGAAGGTCTCACTAGAAGAAAATAAATTGCCCAGACCTTACTATCAGAACTACGGCATAGCTACGTAGTAGATCATTTAGAAAGGGATGCTGCCTTATTCAGGGAGAGATTCCACCCACTGGAGGGTCTTCTAACCTCATCTGGATATACTCTGTGAACAAATTCCATCAGCAGTAGAGCAAAAATATCTGCACGGTTGCGGACCACCCAGGTATCTCATAAGAATTTCAGTGACTTGGCAGTCCCTTTGTACTGCAGAAGGAACACAAGAATCAGATTTTGAGGGCGGTATTCAAATATTCCCTTACATTTTAATTAGATCCTGTCTTTGGACCGTGTTTTTCTTCTTAAAGGAAGAACCTTGGATATTCTCTGAGTAGAGAAATCTAATCCAGAAATAACACAGTTCTCCCAAATCCAGTTTATTTTATATCACTTTCTAAGACGGGTACAAACTTTTTAGTGATAGTTTTAAACCAAAAGAAGGGAGATTTAGACTAGAGAGAAGGAAGAAATGTTTTACGATGAGGGTAGTGAAACACTGACGCAGGTTGTCCAGAGGGGTGGTAGAGGCCCCATTTCCAGATCAGGTTGGACAACCTCATCTAGCTGAAGATGTCCCTGCCTTTGGAGGTCCTTTCCCACCCAAACTATTCAATGACGCCATCCCTTCTACCTAATTCTACTACTTCTACACCTTCAGATCAAAAGGTTCTGACACATCAGTGTAGGGGAAAAATACATTTTTTGAGGTTTCTTTTGAATAAGAAAATGCAAGCCTGGCTCTCCCTTCCCCTGTCCTCCTCCTGTCGTCATTCATCTCCGACAAAAGGAAGACAGGGCTCCTCTGCTGGCACAAAGCTCGGCTCTGTAAAAGCTTTCAGAATAGCATTTCTCTGAGCCTAAAGAAGAGGTGTTCTGCAATGTTAGACACGCACTCTGGGGAAAATGGTTAGGGCAGGTGGTAGGCAGGGCCCTGTGCTTTTTAAGATTTATTTTAAATACTTCCATCTATGCTTTGGGGTTTAGCACTGAGAAGAACATCTCAGCCACACGCCTGTAAGGCGGGCACAATACAGAAGAAAAATAATACAGAACTTAGAAAAAAAAAATATTAGGGACAGCTGCTTGAGCCTGAAGCGGCCAAAACTCAAACTGCTACTTCCTGAACTGGGCACCATGGAGCCTACGGCCACTCCAGATGCACGCCAGCAGCACTGCGCAGCAGAGCACCGCGGGGTTTACCTGCTGTATTCGGAGACAGGGAGCCAGTCCTTGGCATCAGGGAAGCAGAACTGAGGGATAGCCTTGAGGCGCTCCTCTGCTTCACGCATTTGCTTGGTTGGTCTTTCTAGCTGCAGGGGAGAAAATGGAGGTGCGGTGAGTTACTGCTCGTGCCAGCTTCACACCACCTCTCAGAAGGGGGGTTACTACTGAGCTTTAAAGAGCAAGTGCCCATCATCTTGTTCTTTATTTGTTCTTGGCAGAGTGAGACATGACCTCAAGACAGGCTTACAGGTGCTAGTACAATAGAAATAATTGCTGAGTTGTTTTTTCTTTGTTGTTTATTTTTTTAATTTGCCTGAAACTCCCTTGTTGCTCAATGGCCACTTAAAACACAGCCCTAACTCAAATTCCTTTCTGCTGCAAGAGCACAAGAGAAATGCCATAGATCAGCAAAGTCTTTCCATTGACTTCACTGAGTTTTGGAACAAATCCTAACATAGCCAAAAATCAATTAAAAGTTTAATACTTAGAAACTAAATTTAAACACAGTCTTTAAAGCACCTACCATCAGATCAAATTCTCCAGCACTGGCAAAGATAAATTGGTAAACAGGGAAAAGGCTTCAGTCTCCTTCACTATGCCTTTCACTTTGTAACGGATCACTTTGGAGCAATTATGAAAACTGAATGATTCACTCCATTTAAAAAACAGATTTCTATTAATTTTCCCACTTATTCACATTACTGATCTCAGAATGAACTGTACGTAAGAATTCTTCTCTTACCTTGGGAAACTGATATGTCACTTCTGGGAGATAAGTGTTTTTAGAGGGCTTCTTTTTCAGTGACACTACCACAAAATACTCAAATAACTCCCGTTCCTGCCATTCAATCAGTTCCAGTTCCAGGGTTCGATAACTTGGAGCCCTCTTCAGCATTGACTGGATGTGTACTAGACGCTGGGTATGAGCTAGCGTTTAAACAGAAAAGAAAAAAGAAACAGATCATGACCTGGGACTGCACTGGGTACGTGTAAGCCACAGCCATTCACAAAGGACTTTCAGTTTGTCAGCGTATCATTCCAAGCGCGTTCTCCTTTCGAGAGCAAACCCTCGTGCTGCAGTCTCCCTCACTAACTGCACCCATAAATCAAAACTCCCTCCAAGTACTGAAGTGATGCAGCCCTAAGTCACTGAAATAATTTGTTGTTCACTGTTCCCCTGCCAAAGGTCTGCTTTTTCTTCACATGTAGGACTAGACTATAAGCCTTCATGTGGTCGTGCAAATGCACTAGAGCCTCCGGGGTGACACATCTCAGGCCTGACTTGGACCTGGTTTACACTGGTGAGAAACAGTTCTGTGACCTGTCCCTACTTAGCACAGCTTTATGCTAAGAACCACCGAAGGGGTATTGTCTTCTCTGCAGCACAGGCACAGTCCATACAAGTAACGGAACAACCTCCGGGGAGGAGGGAAGGAAAGGGATGAGGTGCACATTGCCTCCTGCGGGACTGCTTTGCTTGTGCCAACGCGACTGAGGGGCAATCTTAGATCCATGGTCATGTCCAGTCCGCATTCAAAGACGTGCCTTGATCCAGTGACTTGTGGCTAGACTTCTATGGTGGACTAGTCAGTCCATCATTACTAGTTCTGGTAGGCCCACAAGTGAAAACAACTAAGTGGAACCAGCTTCCTGCGTGCACTTCCCCACTGCTTTACACCAGGGTCTCTGTGCAATGGCAAGTGAATTAGCAGTCCCTTAAGGCCATATTCACCGACACTGCCCACAGTTTGCAGAAGGGCGACTGTCCCTTGTGGAGCGAAATACGACATCACAAGCACTTGATCAGAGCAGTAACTAACTGACAGAAAGAAAGGGAAAGCCCTTGATGACCAGCCATCACACAACTGGTTCAACAGCACAAAAATTAAAAATTAGTTTGATGAAGCACTTGGGTCTGCCCAACTAGGGAAGCTAAACCCCAGTAACCTGCCCTGTCCTGCCTTGAGGTAGATCCACGCTGCTGGCCAGTGCTTCATATTTGCAAAAGGTGAAACCAAAGAGCCAACCCCAGCAGATGTGGACCTAGTGAATCCTGTCATGCCACATGTGACGATTGTATCTTCGGCCCAGGATGCTCTGAGAGCATCAGTGTAAATATAAGGCACACAGGAGCGGTCAGTTAGGGAGCCATCAGAATGAAGATCCTCTGTTCCACAGCAACAGGGAAAACAGCTTCCCAGTTTCCAGAGAAATCAGAACATCCTCCCGATAACAAGAGGCCAGGGTCTGTCTGTCGCCTTTCATGGGCTATGAGCAGAAGCAACCCCTGTATTTTTTCCACACAAAAGTAAATAGAACTGAAAACGCTTTTGGGCTGGTATCTCTCTACAAAGGAACAGTGCGTCTTTTTCCACGCATCCCTGTACAATGCTGCACACAGCCTGTTACGGGTGGTCTTACCACCACCTATCTGGAATGAATCTTTCTCCCCAAGAAATTTTCTTCCAGCAAGTTTTCCTGCATGAACAGTATGCAGGTGTCATGTGCAGCAGATAGACTTGAATGCTTGATCCTTATAACCACTTACAACCTCCCACTCGAGGTTTTTTCCAGTCACTTACTAACAACATGATAGGTTCTTAGAAATAAACATCTGTTGTTGCTGCCTTCAACTTTTTTATACGTCTCTCCATGTATCAGGACTCTTGAAAATGAGGGACTAAATTTACTGGATGGGCTTAAGCAGAGTTTGTGCAGGTGCTGTGTACTGATAAAGGAATTTCTACAATTTGGAGACCGCAGACCTATAAAAGAGTATGAGAATCACTACACTGGATCAGACCCAGAACCCTTCCTCCCACAGCAGCAAGCAGTAAACACTTAAAGCAGTGTATGAATAAAAGGTGTATTTATCCAACTCAACCCTCAAAGTTTGCACCCAGTAGTCAGTCTGGAAAACATCAGCATCTGTGAAGTGGCTGACAAAGCAGATCTATCAAAGGTCCTGTTCTTCATTATACGACACAGTTGCCAAATCCTTGTTAGATCCTCACAGCTCGTTTTGTCCTTGCTCTCCACAGCCATGCTCCTGTGATGGAAACTTTGTGAGCTCTGCAGTAATGGAGTTAGCATAGCTCAGGAAGGAAAACACAGGCCATGGAACAATGTGCAGTTGCAGAAGAACGTACCCTGCTAAGGTCTGTGACAGAGGCTGACTAGAAGTTATTGAAGGCTGATCCCTTACCTTTAAACCTGTCATCTGAGTCACTCTCACTCTCGCTGTTTTCATCTGCAGAGGAGATAGAGGGATCAGTTAATGCAAAACCAAAGCGATCATAAACTTGGTTAACTATAGTGAAACTGGGAAAAATCATCTCACATCGATCACTTGTGATCCATGCATGCACCTTCCTCAGTTTTAAAAAAATCTTGAAATAAACAGTTGGAATGACTCCTTCGATTGTGTTTTCCTTGGACTAATTTTCAATTTTGCTTGAGAATAAGAGTTTCGTTCTGATGGAAGTGCCAAATCCATTCTCCATTACAGCAGCTGCTTGTGCTGACCACTCACCTATGCTAACCACGGAGATGAACGTGCCATTCGCAACATGGATTATGACCCTTCCGCTGCTTCAGACTAATATTTTGGGGAAAAAACTTATACAGCACTTGAGAAGTCAAAGCAAGCCTTATAAGCTTTGTCTGCCTGGGCCACATTTTCAACCATCAGAACTCACCCAACTGAGTGGCAGTAACACGCAAAAGTAACCGTACGACAAGATGTATTTCTGAGGTGTGCTCGCATTCAAGCTCTGTCGTACTCCTACCACAAACATGGTCTGGATTTCTTTTTGGACCCTGCTTTCCCAGAAGCAGTCTGAAGCACAGCATGAGTTACGCTCACATGCCATGAATTACAAGGTCAAAACTGAATTTGGGACAAAACTTGCAGATGCAAATTACTCAAAAAGTGAACTAAAGCAGCAGCTGATCATGGGATTAACAGGATAGACAATGCTGAGAATCTCGTTCATTTTTAGCTCATCCCCATCTTCTCCTCTTGCAGACAGAAAGTTATCGCTGTTTGCAGAAGAAAGTTGTAAACAAAGTAGAGCCCAGGGGAGATGTGGCAGAAAGGAGGGAAAATCCTGTAACACTCAAACGGATTCACAGAATCATGACGCTTCTGTCATACCTCGTAGAGACGCTGTCTCAATATTTGACATAGAAAGTTTCTTCAGTCGTTTTTTCCCTCTTTTTGCACTGTAGATGGAATTGATTCTTTGGACAAGCTGCAAAATAAGAAAATGAGACCAAACGCTTTTCCATAAGGAGACATTTAATTAATCTAAACAAAGGATTTGACCACGGATGATGAACCAGCTGGAGCCCCCAAAGCCTTTAGTATTTCAAGGTGCAATTCTTACCTCTTCTTTTGAATCCCATTTCTATGAATCACTTATTTTAAACCTCACTCCTTTACCTATGGATACATATTAAAATAACTCAGAAATCTAAATCAAGAATCTTGTAGGCATTTCCAATAAAAGCACAAGGAACCTGTGGATTCGAAGGTAGCTGTTATCCTCCAGCACCTCATTCCTCTCTCTATGCTACTGTTTCTCTCTTCACTTGCATGTCTAAGTAACGGTGATCCACGAGCCATACCCAACTTTGCCAAGGTCTCATGGACCTTCAAAATCAGAATATGATCTTAATACAAAGTAACACGTGTGTTAGCACCTCTCTGAACTGAGGTTTTAGTGTGTTCAATAAGCACAGAAGGAGAGGGTGCTCGCTTTTTAAAGCTTTTTAAAGCTTTTTCAGGTACAGAGTGAAGCAGCTGCTTTGAAGCTATATTGTACCAGCTGAGGATCTGGCCCATACGGACTTCTACATCCACCTTCCAACTCATGCTCTACTTCAGAGGTGCTGTATCTACTTTCTCTAATCTTATCCTTATCTACAAAAGTATTTTGAAGTTAGCTGTTAGGGATGGCTTCAGCTAGCTTTAATCAGCGCTAGACAGAATTTTATCTCCTGGTAAACATCTCCATGACTTCCCTCAGGCAGGGCTAATGCACATAATAACTGTCTATCCAAAAATATCTGAGATGACTGAAAATGCTAATGAGATAACTTGTGTTTACTGCCTCCAACAAGAGGTTGTCATTATGAAGAATTTGTAATTAAGCAGAATATTATAACTTCTGGAGATTCCCAACTATGGAGTAATTAATCTTCGTAATGTTTTTGTGAGTCAGGAATAGTATATTTCATTCCATCGCAGCTTTATCACACAGCTATAATACAATTTGCAAAAGCTGTTTTACCTCAGCTTGCGAAGAGAAATTACTCAGCGTGAGAAACTAATTCGCTGTAGACATGGTAGAAAGTCAGTAACAGCGCACAGACCAGAAGAAAAACTCACGCAACCTCTCCAACAGAGGAAGAGGGTCTGGCCTAGAACAGACAGTCTGAAGCGCTAAAATCCTCACTTGTTCTCCGGCTTGAAGCGGCATGAGGGATTTTGCAGGTACATTCTGCCTGACCCATGTGCAACCCACCAGCAAGGCTCTGCTTGTGACCGCGAGCCTGGCTCTGCCCGCCGGGCATCTGCACAGTGCCACAGCAGAGCCAGCGGGACAGAACCCTGCCCGGCTCCAGCACACGCACCAGCCCAGAAATTCCTGCACGTAAGCACTAAACGAGGCAGGAGGAACCAAGACCGAGGGGCCTTGCTGGGATTTTTCGCTCCCCTCGCTGTGCTGCTTGGCCCTCTGTCTGCTTGAGCTGCTTCACCAGGGTACCACCACCTGCACTGTGGTGGGGAAAGCCCAGATGTTTAAAGCATTTGGATATTGTTCCACGAAGTATCACTGCGGTGGTACAGGAGTTTGTCAGGTTGGAGCTTCTCCTGCTAATAACTAACATTTTGTCATTAAAAACCCTGAGATTTTCCAGTAACAGGGGATTCTAGGAGCTGGAGAGCTCAAAAATAGAAATTTACGGGACAACAATAAACACTCATATGCTGAAAACATAATTTCATATAAGGAGAATATATGTCCCTTAAATGAAAAAAAAAAAGATGGTTTCAAAATAACAGCCAGGCTTCCCAGGTTTTACTCAAAACCAAGTAGTAAGCTACTCAAAGTTACTCTGTAGCTTCCTTCACAGATATATGCTCATTTGTGCAATAAAACAGTAGATTCCAAGAAAGTAAAAATAGAGTAAACATTAAGGACATAGGATTCATTTCCTTCTTTCTGTTCGTCTCCTGCTTAGACAGAATTTCAGACTAATTGACTGTAACATGTAAGTTTCCCTCTACTCACAGTATTTACAGCTAAGCACTTTCAAATATGCTCTTTAATAAGAGCTGGAAAGAGCTGAATATATAGTAAAAATCAACTTTGTTCACAAGCCAGAAGTAAATATATTGGCAGTTCTCCCCCTCTATTGTTATTGTACTAGAAAAGGTTTGTTGGGGTTTTTTGTGGCTGTTTGGTGGCTTGAGTTTTTTTCCATATCCCATTTTGAACTGGAAAACTCCTTGAAAAATGGAAAATTAATTATTACTTCAAATCCATCGAGACAACATGGGGCATGTTGTGAGTAAATGAAAGGGATCATTAGGCCAGTAATTGTTATTTTTCCCCGAGACCAGTAAACAAATGACGGGGAAAGAAAAAGCATTTCAGATGCTGCTGCATTTTATAAATAATAATTGCTTGGCCATCGAACATGCAAAATCATAAAGGTACACAGCAATGCTCCGGCCCACCAAGCTTAAAGAAAAGCGTGCAAAACAGAATTGGCTTAAAACCTACTCCGCAAAGATGGTAATCAGATGTTTGCTAGTCTTGAATGACCCACTTCTAGAGAAGGGATGTTCACAGTATGACTATGTGAAAAAGGAGTACATCTTGGCTCCTGAGACCTCAGTTTTCCTTTAGGATACGAAAAGAGCTTTCCTTGATGGCTAAAGCTGGATAGAAATTTGCAAGCTCTTGCAGACAGGTGACCTATCCTCAGCATAAGCCTGATGATCCTGCCAGTACCTTTGGGATCCTCCTGGCCCGCCGCGTAGACAGCAGCTCACTTGTGGTACTCAGGCT
>NW_010421492.1:69278-86808 GCF_000710305.1 Buceros rhinoceros silvestris | reverse complement strand
CTGAGCTAGCAGCAGCATGTCGTCATGGCTGTGCCGCTTGGGCAGACGTGGCAAGCGGTGGCTCTTCCTTTCTGACCAGTTCCCAACGCGCAGAGACTGGCTGCTGGGCTTTGAAGGTAGCTGCAGGAACAAGAACAGCTTGAGCTCTTCCCCTCCTCAGCCACGCTTAGTGCAGAAGCGGCTCTTAACGAGTGAGCAGTGGCTACGCAAGGACACGACGCCAGGTGAGCCACTGCTCTGTGGTCTATGCGCAAAGAGAGGGGTTTTGCAAAGAGGGTCAAAACAAAGGGGCAAGGGTCAACATCTAAGTTCAAAGATGGCTTTGGCGGCTTTCCATGCGCCTACATTACATCAACTCTATGTGCCTTCAAATCTAAATTAAAGGCTTGGTTGGCCTTTAACAGAACACTGACCCGATGGGCCCGATCCCTCTCTTTCACTTGCAGTAGTGAAAATCAACAGCGACCACATTGAAGTTGCTATTACATCCTAGAGAAAGAAAGTAGAAAATCAAGCTTGCGCTATTTCCACGGTGTTAAGATCTGCCAGCGTGCTGAGGCATGGCTACAGCTTTGGCCTGCATTCCCAAAGAATTCCCTTTAAAACACACAACTGTTGTCACTGCAGGAGGAAGGGAAAACCTCACTGACGGGATCACGCACCAAGTAACAGCTATCTTTAAAGAACCGGGGCTCTTTTGGAGCTGTCCTTCGGGCAGCTCTCCCCAGCTCTCCGGTAAGCTATTGGGCAGGCTGGCAAAGCGGGGTGGTCCCTGCCTTCTCCCCCCAGACACAAACACTGTAAGAAGCTTAACCAGCATGTCTAGAAAAAAGTACTGTTATGTCAAACAGCTGTCCATCGGCATTTATTTATATTTATTAGTATGACAGACTATAAGCCTGCAGTCCCATTTTTCTACTTGGAGGGCTCATACTATCTGGGATTAAGTATCGGTGTTTCTGTGTGTGTTTTACATCACAAATACAATGTCTTCGGTAAAACATTCTTTTTATATCTGATGACTTCAAAACCTGAAAATAATGAATGAGAAAGGAGAAGATACAACGGGATTCAAAATGACCACAAGTCAGCATTTGAGGTCTCTGCTCACCACAGGTTAGCACGCGAGGAAAATCTGCAGCAGTCCATACTTTAATGAAAGCCTGCTGACCTTCTGATCTTTTCTATCTTGTTGATCATCATTCATGACTGAAAAGTCACGTTGCTAAGCCAGCTATGTTGCTATGATGGAAAAAATGGTGATAAATCATTGCCAAAGCTGCCATTCTTTAGAAAATTGAGTCTTTTCTATTTCTGGTCATTGGAGAATTACCCAGGCTCACAGCTGACCTGCTCTTAGTGTCTCTTCGCTTTAAATATCAGCGCAATGACAGTGCAATTATGGCAGGAAACTCCTGGCAGTCTTTCAAAAAGAAGCTATCAGAATAAAGATACCCGTGTTGCAAAGACACCAGAGGGGCCTTATGTACCGGACAACCTGACAGAAGTAATTTTAATCTGTAATCTCTTTGGTCACCCTGTGTAAAACAGAGAACAGCAGAAGGTATCTTGCTATGGACCCATACGGTTCCTCCCCTGATGGTACAGCCTATTGGATCCTCCAAATGCTACACAACTCCTGCTCACACACGCGCAGAGCCAGAAGGAACTGTTACACAGACTATGCCTGTCGTGGCAAAGTTTCCTTCGTGGCTGTAGTTTGTTTCTCCTTTCACTGCCTGATCACTACGTTTCACTTGTTCCCCCTTTTCAGTAGCCTGGCTGAAAACACTCACTCCTGTTTTACAAACGATGTGATAGGTGCCTACTAAGAATCCTGCTGATACTTTTTTTGTGTGTCTTGGACTCCAATGCTCACATACATAGAAAATAAGTGAAAGAAAATATATTTGCTTTTGTTCTAGGTCTGTCTACAAGACAAAAATGTAAATTGCCGTGATCTTTTGTTCAACTGCAAATTTTCTGTCGATTTAGTGCAAAACAAAGTTCCTTTAAAAGAGATTTTGAATCTCAAAATTAAGTATGTGATGAAATTTGTATTTTTCCTTATGAACACAATGATCCCATAAACAACAAAACAACCTGGCATTTCATAGCGTTCACACAAAACACACTGCTTTGGAAAATTCACCACAGAACGGAAAGTCTGCAGAGTTCCTGGTATTTTACTTTACACTGCAAACACAACTTACACAGCCTTGTTAAAAGTAGACGCTAAGGGGTGGTTTATTATTCATCTATCCATTGCGGGTGACATACTTGGTCTTCTCCCTTCCACGGCAAACCACTCCATGCTGCGTACTTCCCAGGAGCCGTCACCACAGGCCTCCCCTAACGCCACACGGGCAAGACAAAGCAGCTGACCGCTCCCCTCCTGCCCCTGCTGAAAGCCCAGCAGCAGGCGTGGAGGCAATCCACAAAGAGCTGCAGCCATACGAGTAATTTAGGGCCAGACTCAGCTCACAAACAACTGGGGGAAGGATTCTGCTTCAACTCATCAGGCTGCAGCCAGCACAAAGAGCCATCAGCTTCCGCAGCGCTGAGCAGCCGAGCTACAGCTGCCAAGAGCCCTCCCAGCAGCGAGGGATGCGCCCGACCGCACTCTTCACCCATCACCCCTTCTCACGCCGTGCGGCTGCTCTTCCTCCTATGCCACCACTGACTTTCCTGCACAAGTTTTAAATAAGCTTCAAGCACAGCGAGACCGTCGCCGTCACATTACCTGGGGAGGTGATGTGTATTTCCTGTCCTGCGGCGTCCACATCCTGTGCAAAGAATCTAGGGAATTCTCGGAGAGCTGATGGGATTTTCGGCCCGCGTGACGGCCTTTCAGCTCCACATCCTCGTACGGGTTTTCCTTGGGTGACTCGCCTTCACATTTGTTTTTGGTTTTTTTGAAGAAAAGAAAAACAGACAGGAATGTAGAGTTAAAAAAAATAAAACTCATGTGAACCAAGCGAAAGGCTTTTAGAAAAGCTCCTCAGCTTTCAGCATGACTCATCCCTCTGGTTGCAGCTGGAAGTATTTGGAGAAGAACTTGGCTATGAGATCAACAAAGTTTCTCTGGCTGTTTTTTTTCCTGCTTTTTTTAAATAAAATGCAAAGATTTCACAAGACGTGCTTCTGAGCGTCTGCAGCTGTGGAAAATTTATTGATACATAAAAACTGAGGCACATAACTACTTTAAAGTGTATCAGTAAATTTTATAAATCTATAGCAGCCACTCACAGGGGGAAATGAATAGCAATAAATAACTGTTCTCAACATGCCACCCTTACACACAATAAGACAACTTTTATTTGATGCTATCTTCATTTTTCTCTTCCCCTGAGAGAAGGCAAAGAAAGAATAAACACTTCAGCTCAGCAGTGCCAAGAGAGGAGATTGGAAATGTGAAAGATGAGGGAAGAATTTCTGCCCCCACCATACTGCATCCTCAAAGCGTTCCTTTAAACACATCATGCCTCCTAATTAAGCAGCTCTTCATTTCAATTTGTGTAAAATTAGTATCTCCCAAAAGGAAATTCATCCTGCCAGTAATATATAAAGGCTTACACAATTAATCACTAAATATGGCATAGATGAAAAATGCATCTAAAAACAGGCTGCAAGCTCTGAATTTTTAGCATTTGAAAACCAGAACCAAAATTTATTGTCCAGGTTTAAGTGAGATTCAATACCATCCAGGAGCCCAAGGACAGCGGAATAATGCACCATCTTCTCAAATCTCCTGAACTTACTGAACCTGCCCTTGAACTAAGAAGCATGAAGATGAGTGAGTGCCATCGGTAAAATGAACGTTTTGTGTCCATTTCCTCAGACAGTTCACGATGAGCAGCTGGTTTAGAATGTCAGGTATTTTGAACACAGGGTACTTCCAGTTTTCCAATCACCTTACACAGAAAATCACCACCCAAAAAGTGATCTACTCAAACTAAAAAGAGTTGAATTGGCAGAAACTTGAAACATGCAGGAAGTTTAAAGCTTTTGAACCAACTTGGGTTTGGTTTTATATCAAAAGATGTCTCTAAAACTCATGGGTTTTGTACAATATATTGCAATACAAGCTATTAAATATGAGAAATTCATCATATTGTACTGCATTCGGTATCAGTTAAGAACTGAGGACAGAAAGCTGTAACGCTGCTAGATATAGAACACACTGCGAGACTGCCCGATTCATCAGTCGCAATGAGAAGTTCACAAGGAAAGTTCACAAGTTTTACTTCACAAGTAAAAATACATTGTGGCTTTGGTAGTGCATCATATTAAGATTTCTGGTCAAATATAAGCACAAAAGTCAATGGTTTAGCTTTGTTTTAATTAGAAGCCTGAATAACCGCTGCTCCTGATGAATGTTTGAATTGGCAATCACAGCTCATTATTAATTTCACCCAGAGGGAATCTGGTTCTCGAGGATGCTCTATCATCCTAGCCGATCCGCACGCCACACGGGAAGAACACCTTCAGGTGCATGAGGTACTTAGAAGAAAGAGCTTTTGATGAATGCAATGAACAGGGTAAATCTTCATATTCCTAACAACAAACATTCCTAAAAAAATTTAAAGCTACAAATATCCTGGGAGGACTATGGAATTGGTTGATTCCTTCTGTAGGAAGAAAAATAAATAGATTATTGCATGCTAACTCTGTTCCCTGTAAAATCTAGAGCTCTAGATATGATAATAATGATGACAATAAATAGCAAACTTTGCAAAATGCTGTTACTTACAGCTAATTGGATTGTACAAGCATAATAAAATTTCTTGTAAGTCCAAGTCAAGTATAGGTCAAGCAAGCATTTTAGAATGGATTAACAGATTTCAAAATACCCAGCTACATGAGACAGTGCTTAAACATATGCTTCCCTGTGAAAACAAATGTTATTACGTTAGTCTGCATAGCATCCAAAGTCCTCAGAAGCATTTAAAAGTTTTAGGATGATTCTCCTTCCAAGACACAATGTAAAGCGGAATTGCTTGAACCTGGTTAAACTCAGCATTACTAATGTTGCCCTAAAATATTAAGTATAGAAACAGGCCCAGAGAAGTCTTGGATGAGAGAAGTGGGAGGAGTGAGGAACCAAGGAGCAAGGAGCAGAGGCTGCTTTTCTGACTCAGACTCTCTACCGAAAGCAAGCTTGGGCCAAATTCCTCTTCAGTGTAACGCAGAGGTCAGTGGAGACACCAGAGGGATTTTAACCCATTCCCTAGAGCTGTGAGAGCTTCTTCAGATGACTGGCTTGCTGCTCAAGAACACTTGTTTCTTTTATTTCTCTCATTTGCTTAAAAATCAAATTATTTTGGAGTGAGTTTTCTTTTTTCTCATTTTGAAATAATGCCTTGAGACCAAATATGCCTCACCTATTCTTTTTTTTAAAAGGATAAACTCCTTTGGCACTAGATCTCTGATAATGAAGTCTGATCAATCCAAACCAACCTGGTTTTGCTCATGTAGCATTTGAACCAAGTATTCATTTCAGCCAAAGAACTAAAAGAGATAATTTATCTACGACTTCAGCAATTTTCAAACCTTAGAAACCACCATTTTTTAGTATATATGCTCTCCCTGGTAGAGGAGACGCAGGAGACCAGAAGAAATGCAAAGAGAGCATTGGGCAGCCCAGACAGACTGACTGCTGTTCAAGAGACAAGAAATCCGAGGTGTCAGGTAAGCTCTAAAGACATGTGAAGATACACTGAAGTGCCTTGGAGCAGCACTTAACCCCATCTGACTGCCCAGTGACTCCCTTCCACGGAACTAGTGAGCTGGTGGCCACCAGAGGTGTGGGTCCCACACTGGAGAAGAGAAGGTCTGGGGAAGAGCTCCAGTGGCAGCTGCTACTGCTGCAGCAGCACAAAAATGAGGAGAGTTTCCATATAGCTGTGCTGGCCCAGAGGTTTCCACCTTTGATCTCTGCATTTCTCCTCAATACCATCACTCCTCCAGTACCAAGAGGAAGGCAAAGAACGCTTACCATCTGCAAGCTGCAGCGCTTTTGCATTCATTTGGATTTGCTGCAAAAGGAAAACACATTTACACCGAAAGATGAAGGATACATCCTTGTTCCTTCCGTATGGATATGTCTGTCGGAAGCCAAAAGGAGAAACATTACACAGGACAGAGGCCAGGCTTGTCTTAATGGGGCTGGTCCAGCTGCCGCACATGACAACAGCAGACTATCACTGGCTTCAGAGGAAGCTGAATCAGACCCCCAGAACACATACAGTCACATAAAACAGCAAGTCTTTGGCAAATACTCTCTCTAGTCACCGTTCCTGTTTCTAGATCAGTTCCCTTTATAAGTATTTTTTCAAGTTTCCCGTTCTCTTGAATTCTACATACCGAACTGCTGAGTTAACACAGGACCTTTATCTATACAACATCTATCTTCAGAAGATCTCAAGACTGGTTACTAGGGGAAAGAAAAAAATAATAAAATAACCAGTGAGCTTTAGAAAGGTCCCAAGGAATGCAGTGCCTTGAGCTTAAGCATTGATGAGTTTTCTCCGGTAGTTGTGATTCCTCGCTCCGTGATGCTCTGCAAGTCAGTCCCACTGAGTCCTGAGGCAGCACACAATGTTCCTCTGCTCGGTCTCTCACACGTGGCAAATGAGAAGCAGAGGCAGACTCAGCAAGTCTGTCTCACACTAAGAGAGGAGTGAAAAGTAAGGCTGAGGGGAAAAAAAAAATGCAGGCAGACACTTGTCTATAAATGGCAGAAAGCAGGGAAATGCATCATTTCTTCCTAGATGGGAGAAACAATTATGAGAGGAATGAAATGATTCCTGAGTGCTGATTATAACGGCTGCCTTTTGCACTGCCAGGAAGAATTGAACAGCAGGTGTACACGAAGGGAAAGGGCTCATTAATTTGTGTTAACTGGAGTGCCTAAATTAGGAGCCAACGCTCACAGAGGAGATACTGTCTCCAGAGTGCGATGCTGAGTGCCCAAGCTAAGAGCCTACCGACTTCCCTGCTGGCTACGAAGAAAGCCCAGGCCCTGGGTTGTGCCACCGAGTTAGAGTTAGCACCTCACAAATGACAAAGTGAGCTCCCTGCATACTAGAGCATGTGCACAGGATAGGCTAATTTAATTAATGTACTTTACAGCCCAGTGAACTGGGAGATGCTTCAGCTGCCATCCCAGGAAAGACTTGGGAAAAGGCAGCGCGAACCTCCAGAAGCAAGGAGCTGGAAATAGCAGCAATAAGTGTTCAGAAAAGGAGGCCCAGACAGGCAGAATCGGGACTGAGTAACAGGAAAGAGGAAACACTTAAATGAGCCAACTGTAAGAACCCTGATACTTGCAGCAGCTAACCCTCATCCTTCTGCAGCGTTCCTGTAACAGCACAAGGCACATCATCAGCTCCCTTCCACACGTGACCCCTCCGATGCCACCTACAAATCCTTGAACTCCCTTTTTTGCCCTCTGCCCATGACCTCTGTCCAGTTGCATATATAGCTCAATTCATCCTGCTTACACACATTTGGTGCACACAAGCCCTTGCAGAAGATTAAAATAAAATACAACTCGTCAAGGAAGCAGCATGCAGAGAAGGGTGGTTGGGGAAATCTGCTTTTGCTGCCATCGAAGAGGAAGCAACAGGAATGAACCTCTGCGTGCAAGCGCTACATGAGGGAAACCGCAGAGGATTCGTGTGCAGTGCAGACTTAGAGCTCCCCAGCACCTCTGGGCACTTAAGTCCAAAGAATTGCTCAATAGCGAGAATCCGGGTGCGCTCACTGCAATGTATACGCATTACTCATTCATTTTATTCAAAATCACACAAACGCAAATTTGCGCTGCCGGTGCTGGAGGAAAACTCCGCCACTGGGATGTTTACGAGCATGTTCAGATCAAATGGATGAAAACCACAAAATCTCCACACTCTCATAAAGTATCTGAGCTTACATTTTAATACACAGATGAGCTCTTTCATCGGAGAAGCTGCAACTGTACATCTCAGCTGAGGAATTTACCCCAGGAATCTGAGGAAAGAGGAGCTATTTGAATATCAAATTACAGCTGAGACACATTGCAGCTGCTTTGAAAAGCTCTTGCTGAACAGCGCTCAGTTACAGACCTCTACCTGCTTATAACCTAGCCCAGCACCACGCTCTCAGAAAAGGAGAGGAACAGCATCTGCAACAGACAGATGCAAGTCACAGGAAGGCGGCAGGCTCTTAGCTTGGGCACTCAGCGTGACCTCTGGAGATAGTATCTCTCGCAAGTTGCAAGTCTAAAATGCTTATCCATGGAGTTTGTAGGAAACACCCTGTGCTTCCTGAACTTTTCCAGTTTTGCTTTGCCTTTCACTAAGAAACAGTGCAGATCCTTTCAGCTCCCTCCTACCTCTGCAGGAACTGTCAGAGCTTAGGGTTGAAATCATAATGAAGCATTAGATGAAGAATTAGTATGTCTGATAAATAAGAAATTTCACCCCAAAAAAATCCATTTAACACTCAGTCCAAAATCACGTGCACGAAGCATCTGATGAGCAACTGTTAGCACAACAGCAGCATGCCTAAACCGCTCGTACTTCACAGAGGTTTAACCCTGCTGACTTCAACATAGTCTCTGAATTTAAACTACAGTTTGGGAGAGCAGCCTCATGGCCCTTTTACTCTTTTTACCAACCTATAGCACTGACCAGCAAACCAGGTGACAAAGCTGACAGAGGCTGTTAAAAGAAGCTGTAGTGGGTGGTGCAGTGGTGAGGCAGAGTCCACAGAGGAAAATGGAGATCTAAATAAAGCATGAGATGATTATTAAAAATAACTGAAATCCTTGTATCCCGATGTAGCAACAAAACAGCAGTCGGATCGTCAACAGGATCGGGCAGCTGGAGAATTCGGCCTTTCTTCGAGAGGCCCATATGGATGCTTTTGGATTTAATGTGCTCTGGCTGTATTACCCTACAGTGTCTATTATTAAATTTGCCATTATTATACCTTCCAAAAACTCCTATGCTTTTTAGACTGTGAGAGGCAGTCTGGGGGCATGGATGAAGACAGGAACATACGCTTCCCTGATCACTGCCTGCGCCATCATTTTTTATCAATCCTACCTCTGCCTTCAGCTCACAACCACCCAGAGACCTGGTAAGGGTCTGACTAAAATCCCAAAGTGTTTTCAGAGAAGCAACTAGCACAGCACTGCTGTCAAAGGTGCAGTCTCCCCAGGTTTGCCGCAGCTTCACAGCAGCCCAGCAATTCCAGTTTCTCCCGGATTTGAACAACACTTTTGATGTGAGATGATAACACGACAGACAATAATGCCATACGAAAGCATCACAGGCAATAACATGCCATGTGATGGTGAGATTTTACTGGAAAGATCAGCTCGCTGTCTTTCTAACCTTTTTCCACATTTACTGGAAAAACTTTGTGAATGTTGTAATTTGAAAGCAATGTCAGGCTAGAACATCTTCCAACTGGACCTCAGTCATCATTTCTGCAGCTCTTGGCACACGGAGTGGAGGCTTCAGTAAAACAGCTAAATCATCCCGTTTGTTACATGACATGCACTACGTCTAATTTACATCAGAACACAAAACAACTCTTTGGTTTAAGAGAGACGAGGTGCCTTACCAGGACGGATAGAGGGAGTGACATGTTGGACTCCCCAGGGAAGGTGAAGACACTGACATTCCCTCTGTGCTCGGGATCTTGCTGTAAGTCCACACCTGCCTATTGCCACTGCTCAGGCACCCACCTGCGTTAGGCTGCCCTGACTCTGAGACATACTGCTCCATCTCCTCTCTTAGGAGTTTAGATGTATTGAGAAATGACCCAGACTGATCTGTTCCCGTCTCTCTAGAAAAGACTGGACTTATCCAAGTACACTAACAACCCGGCCCTCACTGATTTCAAGGAGAGATGGCTACAGCAAAAGGAGGACATTTTGCTTCCTGCCTGATTACCTGAAACCCGTATACGAGATTTACATGGATGTGACTTTACCCAAAACAAACAAACAACTTTTCTAGGCCTGGTACCAATCTGACAAGTTTGCGAGTTTATAAGAATTTATTTTTCATTCAACTCTGACTGTGAAGAAGACCCATGCAAACCCAGAACTAGTTGTCCTGTTACAGTGCAGAAGCAAATAAGAAGCTGATCCTCCCCAGACTGAAGATACCCAAATGACAGAGGAAAACAGCACTATTATTAAATTGCTATCGTCAGTCTAACTCCTCTTAAGGAGCAAATAATAATTGTCAAGAGAAGTATCCAGCTATTGAAATGGCTCAAAATCTCCTTGATGTGACACTGAACAGGTCCAGAGAACAGAACATTGCATAAGAAGCCCTCCCCAAGAAGGGTAGCTGCCCCCGGGACCATGGGTCACAGGACACTTCCAATGGGAGCCCACCAGCAGGGTCCCGTTCAGAAATTCGTCCTGGTTTTAGAGATCCCACAGCAATGTTTCTGGGACATTGCTTGACTTTCTAGACTGCTTCAGCTCTCAAAGAACTGCTCTCTTCTCACTTTTCCCCTGCCAGACAGATTTCCCTCACAAATGAACTACACTGTTCGTTAAAGCTGATTCAAAAGGATCCAGCTCTGCTGAGAGTTTCACAGTCTCCAGAAAAGCTTTCAGACTGGCCTCATCAGTTTCTTCACAACAAACAGAAATACAACCAGAGATGAGCCCGAACCCAGGCTCTGCCTCTGAACGTTTATCTCTGAGCTGGCAAAATGTCTGTATCCCCAGCAAGAACGTGTGACTGTCACCAGGCTCCTCAATGGACTACAGCAGAGAAGCAAGAAACCCCGCTAGTCACAGATCTTCAGGGAGGAAAAGCATTTTAATCACTTACTTTCTTCTTGGGAAAAAAGTGTTTTAAATGAGGGCCAGGTGGCTAAGACTTTTAAACTACATTTAAACTTTTGCTTAGTCAGGGCAAATGGAGTTGTGCAATATCAAGTTAATCATGCACAACCCAGTTGAGCAGAGGGTCTCCTGCACATCATCTACACCTTCGTAGAGGAAATCTCCACCTGTTCTACTGTGTCCAACACTGAGGAGCTACAGAGTAAGGCAGCTTGCCTTGTCAAAGACTTTCATTTCTGAAGTGTGAGTGCCGTTTCTCTTACAAACACAAACTATAATTTACACAGTTTTACTAGATTTTCTCACGTTAAACTTCATACTGTGCCCTTAGCCTTACCCTCACTTTATTCATTCAGCTGTTTTCGGGGTTGATAGCAAGTGCTGTCAGGTGAAAAATGCCTTAGAGACACCAGACCTTAAATAATTATATTCAAGTGTCTCAACTGCATTTCGGGGAACAGACTTGAAAGCTGAAACCATATGGAGCATATGACAGGAAATTCTGTGGTCCACAAACCCAGCAGAAGCAACTGCCTCAGACATCTCTCAATACTATGGTGGTTTCTTGAACGCACACAAAGCCAAGCATGGCTTCCCCAACTGGATTCATAAAGCCACATCAATTTTGGTCTGATTGAAGACTCATTCAAAACCACAAGAAGCAAAACAATGTTAAGTTTACTAGGACTGCCACATTCCTGTGAGTGCTAGTGCAGAAGATGAATGAAGGCCACATGGTTCCTTACACATGGCATACAGTTCTGATTAACATTAGGAACGTGCACCCCTTTATACAACCGCTTCTTGGTTAATGCAGAATGGATCATTACGGTCCAATCCAATACCTGTCTTGAACTCAACACGCAGATACTTCATCTGTTATAGCACACAAAAATATTACAAAATTAAACAAAGTGCCTGGTTCATGAAGTCACTGGATTTCAAAGCACCATAATTTTTGGTTCTAATGTACCTTAACGCCTTTTTTTTTTTCTTAAAAGTCAGTTCTTAAAATAACATAAACCATTTGTAGCAGTTCATCACTGTCCTGGTCACAGGGAGGAAACAGTGCAATTGCACGAGAAAGGCAAAGGTTGAGAGTGCCTATGCATCACATGAGGAGGTCATGTGGTAACCGAAAAACCAAAGACTCTGGTCCTAGCACTCGCATACTTAGAAGCTGTATTTTGACCACTGCACTGAATGAGTCTGAAGCAGAGCTCAGTACCCAACACAGTATCTTGTGTACACCGAACATTAAATCCACTTTTCAGAAGACAAGCCGCAATAGATAATTCACAATTTATCCTCAGCTCTTTTCTGCTTCCAGTGAGGGAGGCACGTCCTGCTGAGGAGCACCAGGTTGGGGGATGTGGTGACAGACAGGATGGCTGTCTTGGGGGTCCTCACCACACTGAAGGAATGGCTCAACAGGAACTTCAGCAAGTTGAGGAACGACAAATACAGACCCCGCTGTGAGTCAGAACAACCCTGCAACAGCACGTACTGGGGGACAAGGAAGGCCAACCACGCCTTGGGCGGCATGGGCAAGAGCGTGGCCTGCACGCCACAGGAAGTGGCGATTCCCCTCTGTCTGGCCCTGGCAAGGCTGCGGCTGGAACGATCACAGTACCAGAGAGACGCGAGCAGACTGGAGATACTCTAGAGCAAAGCCACTAATATGGTTGTAGGCTGGAGCATACAACATAGACAAGAAAAGGCTGAGAGAACTGGGACTGTTCAGTCCAGTGAAGCCTGGGGAGGGGGGAACCCAACTGCTGTCTGCCACTACCTAGAAGGGGATATGGCAACGGTGACGCTTCTTGGAGGGGCACAGTGAAAGGATGGAAGACAATGGTCACAAACAGCAACAAGGAGAATTCTGACTGAACAGACAGAAAAATTCATTCACGGTGATATCAAGAAAAAATTCTTCACTTGAGGTTAAGCAGCAGAGGAGACTGCACAGAGAGGCAGTGGAAGCATCTTCCTAAGATATTTAGAAAACTCAACCAGATGTAGCCCTGAGCAACCTGATCTAACTTTGAAACTGGCCCTGCTTCAAGCAGAGGCTGGACCAGATGACTCCAGGGTCCCTTCCGAATCTTTTTTTTTTTAGATTCTCTCACAGCTGAGTGCTCAGAGCATTGCTCGCTATTCATGGCCTTTTTTCCCCCTGTGTTTTAACACTTACCTGCACTAAAAATTTTAATTCTACACAGGTGGGGGGCAATGACACCACACTTTACTAAGTTTATTACTACAGTATTTTAACTACTTCCAGGCTTTTAGGGAGGCAGAAGATTCAACCAGGTATAGGCAAAAAAACCACTATGACCTCTAGGACAACTGTTTGCAAAGAAAACCCAAAGCAGCAGTGACAGAGTCCTTTACAGGTCTGAAACAGGTGTAAATCTATGAAAGAAACTCACTCTGAGACACCCGGCTTGCATGAGAACCGCTACTGAAGAGACTGGGGTCTAGCACTACGGGCATAAATTGCGCAGATGTGATACACAAAACTACGAGTTTCTTTAAAGCTGGAGATCAAACTACTTTGGATTGTCTTCCATCATGCTTGAGAGTTTATAAGAATTGTATTGATTTGGTATTGCCCTCGTGCTGCCTGTATTGAACGAAGAACTTTGGCAAGAGGTTGTTAAAAAGCAGTGCAAAACCTTGAAGTTCTCTGTGTGTCCACAGATCTCAAATTTTGCGTTGTCCTCCCCCTGCCCTGCCAAAATGCCCAAATTACAATCTACAGGGAGGTGGCTTATCGTTCCCATGAGTTGGAAGAACCCGTTATCATTTTGTGTTACAGAACCCAAGATGTATTCTCATTTTAGAAAGCTTCTTACCAGTTCTGCACATTTTATTTTGATATTTAACAAACCAAAGCAAGGGAAAAAAGTATTACCACCTATCCCCTGACAGCATGTTGACAGGTCCTGAGCAAAGACAACACTGTAATCATTGCACAATATGATTTCAAGTATGAATTGCACAGTGGTCTGACTGTTCATGGAGAAGGCCAATGATCATATAAGCATGCTCTGCACAGAAAAAAACTTTTTAGTATCTATATAAGCTCTCATTTTTTTTTTTAACAGACACTGAACAACAGCAAATTTTTTTGTGTCTGTTCTGACAGCATTTTTTTGAATGGCATAAAGGGAGAGTACAGCTGAAAATGGGAAGAGGAAATTCCTGTTTTCAATGAGGTCAACAAGCCAGAGACAGAACTGGGGTAAAAGGGCAAAGAGCCCCAAGCTGCAACTGGCGACCACTGTTCCTCCCTGTATCAACTGACATGACCAAGAAGAGTTCTGTTCTATCATCTTTGTTTGCCCTCCTAACATTTGTAAGCAGTATTAGAGTGCCTCTGGTCCTCCTTTTTACCAGACTAAACAGGGCCAGCTCGTCAGTGTCTCTTCAGGGGCATGTGCTCTAGGGCCTCTGACTATCTTGGTAGCCCTCCAGTTTTCAGTAGATAAAGATTCATTGTCCAAAGTAAAATGAAGTACTCTTTGTATCTGTGTAATAACACAACGCTGAAAGAGTTAAAAACAATGCAGATATTCATCACTTGTGTGGAAAATCCGCGCTCTGAAGGGCTGCCCAATTTTCAGTAACTACAACAACCTTTTTGATGTTAAAGAATATATGCATAGGCCATACATTTCCTTCTAAGACCAAAAGAAACATGTTTTTCTTGTGAAGCTTAATCAAAGCAGTGTTTTTGTTGCGCATTCCTGACGGCTGTATAGCTAAAGGAAATTAATTTTTCTTTAAACAGCAACTGGGACTTAGGAGAGACCAGGAACAGTACTCCCCGCTGCTTTGGGGCAGTCCGCGTAGGGCTCCTGAAAAGCTCACGCTGATCACACAAGGCCCGTGAGGTCAATCTTGCTATTGGATAGTTCCACAAACACTATCTCAAGTCCAGTTCTTTGTATTTTGACACTACTCAAGGCTTCAAGCCGAGGCCTTGATAAAAAGAATGATCTGGTTCATTGACAAGCATGGCAAAAAGCTGACCAAGCAGTCTGCTGCCAGTGCCCCCCAACGAAGACTGAAGGAATCGAGACCTCCTGCAGGCAGAACGAGAGTTACGTTTGCACTGACGCATCAACCCCGTTCACCCTCCACTGACAGCACTGAATGTCCTCGCACAGGGCATGTGTTCAACACCACAGTCTCACCACAACTTCCCAACACCCTGCTGTGAGCCCACGTACCGCAACAGGTTCTTACCTACAATATCTTCATAGGCGTTTTCTTCTAAAGTGCTCTTGGATCCAAATTTATGCTGGCTCTCAGTCCCATTTTCAGTTGGGGAGGGAGGGTACAAGGATTGCAGACTCGATGCATCCTCAAACTCAAAGGATTTTCTAAAGTTGAAACAATAAGTAATTAGTAACTAGAATTTAAAATTACTCAAACATCCAGCTGAGCATACTTGCTAAGAAATATACATAAAATGACCACCAACAAAAAAGCACATATCATGTTTTAAGGACTTTTAGAGGACCTCACGTCCTGCACTCACAGCAGTCTTTAGTATAGGCATCTGTGACACTTTTATGAGGTTGGAAGTATTGTTAGCCCCTTCATGCAGACAGGGAGAAAATACCAAGAAAGTACGTGATATTTTTCAAAGGTTACAGAGTAAGTTAGCAGGACAGTCCTCAGATTAGAAATTGCTTTGCTCTTGCTGGGGCCCCAGAAACACGCAGCCCTGTCCTCAAGAAAGACGTTTCTCTGGAAAGCATTCCTCCACCGGTTGCTCTGGGAGACACAGCCCTTGGTTTGAAAACACTCACACGCTTTGAACCTTGAGATACGTTCTTGCATAGAGGTCAGCGCACAAATGCCAAAGGCAGACTCATGTGAAGGTTCCATTTCCCTCGCACACCCCGTGGCACTGGCAGCAAAGGACAAAGCCTTGAGGAAATCAAGGCTCTCTGGGGTGAACGAGCCACCTGGGCCGATAGCTGAGGGTCCGAAAGTTCAGGCTTCCGGGCAGAGAGTGGAGTGGCAGCTGGGTCAGATGAACCCCTACAGCTTGTCTCCCACACAGGTACTCAGAGGGGTGATTCACTGCCTCTCACCCACACCTGCCCCGGTGCTGCCGAGCGGCTCTAGGGGAGGAGGAGCCCAAGCCCTCCCCATTCTCCTGTTTGTCCAGCACTTGTTCTCCGAAGCAGTACTGCACTGAGGTTGGGAGGCGCACGGTTGCACTGCCAGCTGCACAGGGGCTGGCATTCATTTGAGTTAGTGCTGAGGATGAAATGGTATGAAAAACAGGCTCAGGTTGGAGTGTAAATCCCAGGTGCTGTAAGGCTGCAGAGGCTGTGCTGATCCCCGTACTTCACTCATTGATACCCAAACTAGATTAACAGTACATCATCCGGCCATCAACCCCCTTTCCTCAGCTGGAGTGAACCATATGTTGACACCATATCCATAGGGCAGTGGCAGAGTCCACGAGACATACTTCAGCCTGAGAATTGGCTCAAGAGCATCTCTGCAGGCAACCTGGTGACCATCGCACAGAGATCTGACAACAGCATTTCCTATTTGTCTGCTGGAGCAGACTTAGGATCAGGGGCAGGCACATCAGGATCGTGACAGAAACAAGTGGAGCATTTCGGATCTAGACATCCGCTCCTCCATGCCTACCTGCAGTTATAAAAGATCCTTAGGCACTGAAGACATACCAGTGTATAAAATCAGACTTTCTAAAGTAGTTAAATATCCAGCTCATACGGACTTCAAGGCCACGTTACAATGCAGTAACAGTGCACAGGACCACAGCAATGTTTTCGTGGACCAGCACCAAGCTGTGGTTCCTGTGTCCCAAGCCTACCCTGTGACACCCCTCTCTGGCGCTGTGTCTATGCCAGAGCATCTCCAACTGCTAGGGAATGCCCAGCTCACAATCTGAAACGTAAAGGCTACCGTGGGCACCAGGCCCTCTGAACACAGACTGGCTCTGTGCTAGCAGGCAAATACAAGAGACTTCCTCCACGTTATTGTAATGTTGAATTAGCCACCACAAAGAAAACCAGTGTTTTTAACCAAAATATTAGAAGAGTAAACATCCACAGTCCATTCTCATGACATTCCAGTGAGTGCAAACCACATGTATGTTCAGTCTGAAACACACAACTACAAGCTGTAGACATAGTAAATTACATCTGTTCTCAAAAAGAGAACAGGTTAGAGACTGAGATTTCAATAACTAATATTAACAAAATACTGTCATTCTTAGACGGTTTGTATGGTCTCAAGCTCTTTGTAAATGCTGGGATTGTTCTTACTGTAACTAAAGGAAGGACAGTAGCAAAGACAGCAAGGTTACGATTTTAGAAAGGATTTCCACCCAGCCTTGAAATCAGCTAGTAAACCCGCAATTGATTCTGGGAGGTTGATTTAAACTTACTTAGATTATAATTAACCAGAGGTAAGTCCAGAGAAATCACTAAACTACAGCAGGGAAAAGCTGTTACAAATGAATGGGAACCTACCTTGCATGATGTCAAACCGATCTGCTAAAATAATCAGGTCATAGGACAACACTGTAAATCCTACAACTTACACTCCACTAAGCACAACTTAAACTGGTAACTATTGCTTTTGCTTTGGGCTTGTACCTGCTAGCCCCAC